>NW_015524514.1:0-1130 GCF_001515645.1 Sinocyclocheilus grahami
CTTTTTGTAGTTTAGAAAATGAAACACACATTTATTTTGTAACTGAAAACATACTGAAGACTTTTGGATGCAGGTATCTATGTTGGTTTTTGATATATTTTATGAAATAATTAAAATAGATGAATCTATGATCCTGTTTTTAACTGTAATACTGGATCAGAAGTTCCATGTAGGCCTACATAAAGCAAAAATAATGTCTATTACTCCCTCTTTTAAGTTTTTTTGTAAAGAACTTAAAATATTGAATGACTCATTGATTTCGATCACTAGGAACAATACATTTATAAAAACGTCTCTCATATTAAAACATGTTATTTGTAAAATGTAATGTTTTACCCTCCATGATGTATAGCTGTTATATGTATCTCCCATTTTTGTTTGTGTTCTGTTTGATGTTAAGTATCTCTGTATGTTTGTTTTTAAAAAAGAAAAAAAAGAAATAAAGCAAAAGAAAAGAACATAGAATTTGGCGAGTTTTTGATGACGTCCTCACCAGCGCGCGGTCACTCCGTCAGCGTCGAGTGTTCTGAGGAGAGTTCAGCAGATCACAGTATCTCACTTATTTACCTGTTACACACACTTTACACTGTTTGTTTATGCAGCATACACGAGCTCCTTTCTGCCTTGTTATCATCGAGTACAGCGCTGTTTGTGTGTTTGCCGGCTTAAAGAAACATGTGAGGAAACGTGTGTGTGTGTGAATGATTGTGTCGATGTTTGGAGTGATGATAATGCTGCTGTTACTGAATGTCTCGAGATCTGTGAGAGGAATGACTGCTAACCGATATCAAGTTATGCTGCTGCTGCTATTGTATTTATAACGTTATTTCTCTGTCGTTTATCTTTGGCAGATCAAGCTTGTTATAGTCACTTTACATGGTTATAATTACTTACAAACACTGATAAATACATCTTTGAGTAAGTAATGAGTTGCGTGGGACATTTTAAATCTATAATGTTACAGATTTGTAATATATTATAACTCTGTTCATGTATAGATTTAAAATGTCCCATGTGGCTATGAAATGCATATAATGTGTGAATTATTACCACATGAGATTGCAGTTCGAGATCTGATGAATGCAAACCAATATCAAGTTATGCTGCTGCTGCTATTGTATTTATAACGT
>NW_015524515.1:0-1130 GCF_001515645.1 Sinocyclocheilus grahami
CAAAACAAAACAAAAAACTAAAACTAAAACATATAAGCAAACAAACAAAACAAAACAAAAAACGAAAACAAAAAAATATAAGCAAACAAACAAAACAAAACAAAAATGGACTCTAAACAGAAATGATAAAAAAACAAGAACTAATAAGAATTAATAATTACAAAAGCATATAATAAATTAAAACAAAAACTGAAAATATAAAAATAAATAATTCAAAACATTCATAGTATATTATAGAATAATGTGTGATTAGATAGTTTTAAATGAAATGTTACAAAAACTATGGGAAAATGTTGACACAAGACAGACAGGATACACATGGCGTTTGTTGTTGTAATCTTAAAATAAGTCTTTGAAAGTGCATATGACATAATTCTCCTTCACCCCTGCAGCTTCAAAGAATAGAAGGAAACATGAAAAACAATGCCAAAAAACTTGTCAGAAGGAGATTACATCTTTTTTATATATCAGGTTTATTTTTCATCATCACTCGACAATGTGAAAAATGACAATAAAGCTGACTTTGACAAGCAGAGAAAGTACAGAGTGTTTTTCATACATTTAGATTCATTCATTTAGCATACGCTTTTCAAGGTGACTTGGTGAAAAGACAAGCGATACATCATATGGAGTCAACAGCACCAGCAGTCCCGCAATACCATTCAAGAAGGATGCTTGACACTTGAGAACAGAACATTTTTACATGCATGTAAATATTGATTAAGTAATCAATTTGGAAAAACATAAATTAAACAGTTTGAAAGAAGCAGGTCATGTTAAGCCAAATACAGTGGTTCTTAACCTTTTTAAATGTGTCCAAGACTTCTATCTAGGCTTATTTACAACAGGTTCTTCTGTTGTAATAAAAATAACCACAAAAATGATTTCAGTTTTATGTTGTACCTCTTTATTTTTAGTGTTTTAGCATTTTAATTTAGATTATGTTAATATAACGAATCTTTTGAAGGCTTATTAGGCCCCCGTCGAAAACCACTGGTTAGAAGATTTAGCGTATGCCAACATAAGTTTGAAAATAACTTGAATCGAATAAGCAAATTATGAAAATAAATTTTGTCATGCACTCCCACGTTGAACTGGGAACTCTCAGTGGATTTTTTTTTTTTTTTTTT
>NW_015524516.1:0-1130 GCF_001515645.1 Sinocyclocheilus grahami
AAAAAATCTCTCATCTTGCCAAAGCATTCTCCAATAGGAATCAATGTGGCCTAAAGGATATGGAGATTGGTCTACATGTTGAATACAAATAGCACTGCCAGTGGCAGTGAACTCTGAAAATCTTCAGTAGCGTATCAATGCTTTCTAGCAGCGAATACTGTCTCCCTAGAGTTGCAAAGACGAGACATAAAGTATTTATCTTAAATAGCTCACTATTATGTGTATGAAGTTACATTTTTATACCAGCATTAAGTGTTACACTAGCAAATCAGTATCTAAATCCCAATATCACTTCTGATACACTGGAAACAAAATAAAGGGATTTTTACATTTGAAAATAAATAAATACATACATACATATCATATCATTTGAACTTACCAACCTTAATGCCCTTTTTACTTAAAAAAGTTAAAATCTGATGCTGCATTAAAGCATCTCTGTCTAGTCATGAGGCGAGCAAGGATTGTGAAACCAGTCTGATACAGCTTTAAAAATGTTAATGGCCAAATAAAACGCTTTCACTGTGATATTCATGATGATTCCAAATTTCATATTTCCATCAAAATCATTCCAAATATATCATGAATATTCACTATTCGGCCCTAAAGGTGACTGAACATCCAAAGATATCCAATTTTCCACAAAGGCTCCAGTTATCTTACTGACACACACATAAACTCTGAGGTCATATCCTGTAATTAAAGTCCTGCATCCAAGACCCCTCCTGACACTAATTCCCTCCATCAATCCAGTCGTATCAGAGATCTCTCAGATTAGCACCCATGCAACAGCGCACATGGCACACGGCCATGCACACATACAGCCAATAGCCCTGACATTTCAACCCGTCACATCACCCTTAATCGCATGCAAAATACAATGTCAATCCTGTCAAAGCCTGTGGGGCTGTGATCTTCAGGCTGCTGTGCAGGTGTTATTTAAATAAATTAAAAAAACAGGCCAATGATCAATACTGGATCAGTGCTTTAGTGCTTTGCTACAACACATCCTGTTTAGTTGGCTGGCATCTGTGTTTAGTGAAAATGTGCATGGGGGAGCGTGTTTAGATGAAGGTACAGGCGAGACTGTGCATAAAACCATCTAGAAAGCTCATAGACCAGTTTTAAAA
>NW_015524517.1:0-1130 GCF_001515645.1 Sinocyclocheilus grahami
TTTTAACACCATAAAGCTTCTTTGACACAATCTGTATTGTATAAATTGCTATAAATAAAGGTGACATGCAGCTTTGAAACCGAGTGAGCAAATAACGGAAAAAAAAATATTTGAGAGAAGTTAAACCTAAACCTTTTAATGTCAGCATTTACAAAGTGACTTTAAGGCTTTACTCACAAAGGACTATACATTGTGTAAAAGTTTGTGGGAAAAAATTTACAATTTGAAAAACCAATTAATCAACTTAATACTTTTTATTTTGTTTTTCTGTATAAAGGGCCTGGATCTGAAGGATAAGCAGCCTTAGTGTGGGCACACAAATGTTACATGCTAGATTCAAGCATGCTGTTCTCATCAGCAAGTGTGATCTATGCTGAGGTTTTTATTTATGTATTTATTTAAGCAATATTAAGACTGTGGAACCATTTTTCCAGTTGATTTAATAAGAAAAGATTTGCCAATGACATGGTTAGAAACCCACAAATCTACACACACACAGCAACCAAAGTTTCAGAATCAAAAAATGCAGTGTCACACTGACTGAAAGAAGTCAGCCCGCACACAGTTAATATGTTGCCATGGATTCTGCATCAAAACACACTTAATCAGACACTTTGCGAACCCAGCAATGTTTTTCTTGCTGATGATAGTTGATCATAGATCATGTCCACTGTGGTATGTTGAAAATGTAGGCTGACTAATTTTTTTTCTATTCAAAATACTCTGTCTTAACCTGCTGAAAATGTAAACAGTCTCACAAGGGTTTTGGGAAGACAAGACCTTTTCCTTGTGATTATTTCCAGTGCAGTGCAGCATCTATTCAAAATACTCTGTCTTAACCTGCTGAGAATGTAAACAGTCTCACAAGGTTTTTGGGAAGACAGACTTTTTCCTTGTGATTATTTCCAATGCAGTGCAGCACATTCCAGACACTAATAACATTCACATGCCAGGAATGTTTGGAATTTCAGAATAGAAAACATGAATAACATTTAGGGGGGAATCACAGGGTGACTATACTAAATTGTGTTTGCAGTGTTTAATAAGGCCATTTACACACGTATTTCTACTGATCTGCAGCCTTCCATGTATAGAGGAGCTCTTCTGTTCACATGATAAACATTGTGGAA
>NW_015524518.1:0-1130 GCF_001515645.1 Sinocyclocheilus grahami
TTACTCAGGTTTAGTAACTTAATCTAAATACTTTAGAATACTTTGGAACATAACATACACAAAGGAACATATTAATGTCTTGTTTTTATGTTTTTTCAACTCTAAATAAAAGTGACATCTACCAGTCATAAGATTTGCATTTTCCTTCAGTTCAGTTTTCCACAGCATTACTATGAACAACAAAAAAATGTTGTGTCATTTAAATCTACCAATCAATATAAATTCAATTTGAATACAATTGTTAGGTAGCACCTCCCAACATTTACTCAATGTCTGGTAACATAGCGGGCAAACATGGATTTGACTCCAGTTAAAGAATCATGCACAGGATGAGTGTGTCTCCAATAACACTGCCATTTATTCCAGACAAGCAGCAACATCTATTAAATTATATAAGGCACATTGAGGAAGAGTACCCTTTACTTTGTGGTCTGTAACAATAAATAATATAATGCAATTACAATGTAGAATGAGAATTAGTGAGTACAGATTTACACAATGCAAATAACTAAAACCGGAACCATAGTGAGAATACTCAATTATCAAATATAGATATAAATATCAAATGGAAGCGATAAAGAAACTTCTTAAATATATTATCTCAACCTCACATCGTGTTAGGGGTGCTAAATACCCAGATTTACATGTGTAAACAGTCCGCTCATGTTCGTTAGCTCTTAAGGCTAATATAATAGCGTGACTCAGCGATCGCGCAGCGATCAAGCATGCATTAGGATAAACACAAAAACACTACAGAAACAATATCAAGCATTATAACTTGCATCTTGTGCATAAACGCGAAACGAAACATTGGTCTCAGAGCGCAGCAGTGTTCTCAACACTCTGTGAGCCGTGATAGTTTTAAAGTCTGTATGGAAACGGCTGCGTGATTTTGGTTCTGGAACGGACTTTCTGACAACAATGAATGGGGTTCTGTGCTGTTTCATGCTCCATTCCAAGCTTCAAAACGAATCCAAACACACCAAACATAACATAAAAGTAGCCAAAACAACTGGTACAGTTCTCCAAGTTATACAATAGATTTGTTTAATGAATTAATGAATGGAATGGGCTTTTGGGAAACACAACCCAGATCTATGGGACATTCTACCAGAAATGTACATTATCTG
>NW_015524519.1:0-1130 GCF_001515645.1 Sinocyclocheilus grahami
ATTTATTCAGCAAGTGTTATGTAAGGCATAAACGTTATTCTCTTTTATGTAATATGTGTAACGTGACTAGTGATTGTTATTCAATTTTACTATGCATGTTGTTACTAATTTTGTTGTGCTGGTGAGCCAAAGACAATTTGTGAACAATAAAGTTATACAATACGATACAATACAAAATCATATTGTGCCTGCTGGAACAGAAGACTAAGAAGAGAGATTACAATTACAAGTGAAGTTCGACATTCTTCTAGATTTATGGTCTATATTAGTTTACAAATTCTCAGTCACTAAGATAAAAGGCTGTTAAATAACAGTTCATTGTTGAAAGGTTTTTTGCTGCTATATATAGTTGGTAACATCTTATTTTGTGGTCAGTGTGTCACTACCTGATGAAAGTCATATAGAGACCGAAAGTCTTCACTTAATGTTTATCAGAAGAGTTTGAACTCCAGAAGGGTCATCAAGATAATCAACCCAACATATAATAATACAATAATTGTTCAAAATGTCCATCAGCATGTGGGTTTTCTTTGTGTTTTTCATATATGGAGGGTAAGATAAATCTTTAAAACATTTTTTTTTTCTGTTTTGTTTCAGTGGTTGTGGTCACTGATCAAGGGACTTACTGACATTTCAACAGTTTAGTAAATTCATGCGGCATACAAGTCTTGTACTTCTCAAGTTTCTAACATGACAGTGTTTCTGAAAATTTTCTGTGATCTGGACACAATAATAAGTTACTATAGTTACTGAAAAACATGTTCTAAACAAGGTCTGGAACTGCTGGATCTCTGATGTTAATTGTATCCGAGTTCATAGGGCGTGTAAAAACTTGGTGGCATGCCTGATTAAAACAAACATAGGGACAAACACCAGCCCTTTGCTCTCCTTTATTTCATTTACTTCTGGATGCTTAAAGTCTCGAGTAGTTCACATGACATGAAGTTGAAGGATGGAACAGACTGATTCACAGATCCACTCATACTAACAATTAATCAAATATATAAACAATATATGTTCTCTAAATTCAAAATAATTAAATATCCAATCCAAATACATAAAACAATACAAATGACAAATCAGACTAACTTAAAGGGATAGTTCACCCAAAAATGAAAATGTGATGTTTA
>NW_015524520.1:0-1130 GCF_001515645.1 Sinocyclocheilus grahami
ATAAATTATATTATATAGAAAAAAATCATATTATATAAATATGCATATTATACACACTTTGTAAGTAAATAAGTGATTTGTAGCTTTTTAGTTACTTTATTTTTTTCTAGATTATTTTTTTTGGGAAGGGGGGGCGGGGACAACACAACCTTGAGATTCACCCCATTTCTCCCTTCCACCCAGCTCTCTTAAATATGTCAGGTTGTTTCTGACAACTGTGCGGTGAGTGCAGCACAAACCTGCGAGGCAAATGTTGTTGGATAACAAATGCAGTCGGCTGGAACCTAGTGATGCCTTACAGGTGTGGCATCTACAGATACCAGAGGTCAGAGGTCAGGCAGTCAGGCAGATTTATGAAAGGAGAGATAAAGCTGCAGCTGCACCCTGGAGTCCTTCTCACTGCCTCCCTCCTGTGGGAAGGTGTATCTAGGGTTAGATGAGGTGTGTTTCCTGCTGACTGACAAGCCTGTCTTGGTGTCTGATCTTCAAGGGATCTGGAAGAAAAGCAAAGCGAGAGAAGAAAAAGAATCGATGAAGGTAAGCGACGGCACTTTTTCGTCACACACCTGCTGCATGTGCATTTATTTGTGAAAGTATTGTGTATGAGATTGTGTGCTTCAATGTCAACATGAAACGACATTCGCAAGCTATTTTATTTCCGTAATGTGACAGGAAATTATGCATCACGAATCAGGGAGGAAAAGTAAATCAGATCAATTGTGATTTCACGCAGACTTGAAATGTGTTTGAGTGTGTGTTTATGTGATTGTGTGTGTTTCTGACCTCTCCACAGACCTGCAGAGTCTATCATCTGGGCTGTGTTTGATGAGCCTGACCACCGTGAAACCATCTCAGCAAAAAGTTTGTGACAGAAATCCCTGTCTTTCTCTTTCTGACAGGCGAATCGTTCATGTGAAAGGATAACAGGAGGTAGAAGAAAATAACAATATACAGTTTTTATAAGGGCACTTTCAAAGTTGAATGTCACAGTTATGACTTTTTATTGCCTCAAATAATGACGAAAGATAAAATAAACATTAGTACTCACCTGCAGTCATCATGGGTTAATCTCTAGCATACAATGAGGTTCAAATGCTCAGTGAAAAAACACAAACACATACTGTACACAA
>NW_015524521.1:0-1130 GCF_001515645.1 Sinocyclocheilus grahami
AAGAAGATATTTTGAAGAATGTTGGTAACCAAACAGTTTCTGGTAGCCATTGACTTCTATTGTAGGAAACAAAAAAATGCTATGAAGTCAATGGCTACAGCAACTGTTTGGTTAACAGCATTCTTCAAAATACCTTATTTTGTGTTCAGCAGAAAGAAACTCATACAAGTTTGATACAACTTGAGAGTAAATGATGACAGAATTTTCATTTTTCCCGTGGCCTTTTATTTATTTTTTACTATCTGCAAGTACCTTTTTTAAAATATACCATTAGAATTTAAAGTACACTACAAGTGCACATTCAATACAATTAAGCACTCTTCTTTTCCACATGTAGGTTTGCTGGTCTCCAGCCTGGTTTAAACAGGGTTTTTTGTCAGCTATTCTATACTGTTGAGCTCATCTTTGTTGATTGACTTTTAGTTAATTTAACAGTAACTTCATGGTAAATTCTAAGCTTTCATCCCAATCTCTCTCCTTGAATCTCTCCGTTACGGATGCGTTTACATGCGCGAGCATCATCTCCAGCGATGACCTCCAGTCTAACCACCACAAAGCTCAGAATATTAATATCCAAAGCAATAGAATAAAAGAGCTATAAAAAAAATAGGTTTTCATCAATGTTTGATACAGAGTTACATTGAAAAAATTATATGCAGATGATTAAAAAGACTTCAGAGAGAGTAGAAAAGTGGTTCATTGATTCGAGCGAATCCTGTCAGACATCAGCCAAGGGCTTGTCAGAGAAACTCACGTCTTCCACCTCCATGCACACCATCCAAACTCTGCCAT
The DNA here is from genome assembly GCF_001515645.1 of Sinocyclocheilus grahami. Taxonomy (NCBI): domain Eukaryota; kingdom Metazoa; phylum Chordata; class Actinopteri; order Cypriniformes; family Cyprinidae; genus Sinocyclocheilus; species Sinocyclocheilus grahami. The sequence goes on from NW_015524521.1 coordinate 793, forward strand.
TTCCACTCCAATCAGCAGCGCGTTCAGCGTTATTGCCACTAATAACCTGTTAGCAGGAGCAGAAGGTGACCCCTGGTCGCTGTCTGAGGAGTTTGGAGGAGATCGCGACTGACTGAATGTTCAGAGACGAGGGTCCAAGCTCTTCGTAAACTGAAATGACACGCTCACGCAGACCTGTGTTTTTAAAGGTCTTTGTTTTTGTGTTTTCTTGGTTGACAGGTTGTAAAATATTTAGTTGTTTGGGTCATTAGAGTGCTTAAGGCCTTAATGTGTTGTGACGGTCGGATAAAGTTTGGCTCTTCGTGTCTTTGAAGTGCGGCTGAGAGTGGAATGAACGT
>NW_015524522.1:0-1130 GCF_001515645.1 Sinocyclocheilus grahami
TTGCACCAAAATTACAATCTGTTATGTCTTTAGCAAGCATTTAGCAAAACTTAATAAAAACATAAATTCATAGGCTATAAATACCCTGAAACGTAATATATAATTTATAAAATGACTTTTACAAATTTTCAATAAAGTTGTATTGCCATTAAGCCAAATATAAAGGTTTCCAGTGGGAATTTTCATAAGGAACCAATTGTAAGTTATAAATATTACTATTAATTATTTTAAATTATGATCAAAAGAGTAAAATTACATTTCAAATTACCCATTACAAATATGCTAACCAATGAGAATGGTCTACTTTTTTAAGCTAGCATAATGAATATTATTGAATTAGTTGATTTTAATAAATGCGTGCATAACCTGTTGATTGTTTTGTATTTATTGACTGATTGGTTCATGAAAGATTGCAGCTGCATAATAAAGTGGACTGTTTTTCTTATTAGCATAATTTATGTTTGTGGCACCGCCCCTCAATAGCATTCGCCCTTTTTAATAGGTAACCTTCTTTAATTTGCATAATTCATGAGATGGGTCCGTATGGCCCCGCCTCCGCCAGAGTTGTCAACAGTTCAAGATGGCTGCGCTGCCGCTGGTGAGGGTCGCACTGCTCGTCGCGTTCTCCGTGTTTCTCACGCTCCTCCTGGGCTTCGGCTTGCCGTCCGTGCTTAACGTCTTCACGCGGTGCTGCGGTGCTCCGGAGGCGAGCGTCACCGAGTGCGTAGTGCTGCTGTACGCGCTGTTCGTGCTGTACGTGGCCATGCCGCGACTGCCCCGCGGGACACTGAAGGTGAAGTACAGTGTGCACCTCTCCATATGCAGCTGCACCAAAAATATACGGCATATACGGTATGATATGCTATTTTATTGTCGGGCTGAGCCTGAAATTGGTCTTGCACTCACATAAAACACAGTTATGCGTTACAATCCTACTGTAGCTTCAGTTAGTGTACTTTCAATGTATTCAATTCTAAGATGCACAAAAGAGTGTTTTAGCCTCACTCTGTTGAATTCTGGAAACTATGCAGGACATAACGACTTCTGTTATCACCATACAGTGCATGTGTGGTTTAAACGGTATATTATGCAGTGTGTGTGTGTGTGTGTGTGTGTGTGTGTGTGTGTGT
>NW_015524523.1:0-1130 GCF_001515645.1 Sinocyclocheilus grahami
GATGTGTTTTTAGCCGATTCTTGAAGATGGCTAAGGACTCTGCTGTTTAATGTTTAACAATAAAAGAAATTCATATTTTTACAAATATATAAACATGGAAAATTGGACTTTAAGAATAAAATAAAATAAAATGCATCCTTTCAAAGATGAAACAAAAATAGATAAACTAGTCCACCTGACTAATTTACTGTTCTCTTGTCTAATCAATCACAATTTTTTATCTTTGTTTTCTCTTCCTGATTTCTCTTCTCCCCCATCCTCTTCCCTATTTGCATCTCTTCTGTGTGCATCGGTTCCCTTTCTCCCTCTTTCTCTCTCTCACTCTCACCTCCAAATTCATATTCTCAGGCTACTGTACAGTGCATCAAAATGCATGTGACAAGTGGGGTTTACATGTGTTGAATGACTAATGCTCTGAGGCTGTCAGATGCCAAACAGATGTGGTGGGAACGATGGTTGATTCATGCCTTTATTGTCTAAATGAGGGTGACGATTGAGGCGCATGTGTTTGTCACCAACTTTCAGCAGCTTCTTATATGGCGCCTCGAAAATGTTTGACGTAGAAATAATGGTGGGTGAATGTCACATAATATAATTATAGGTAGTTGACATGGCATCCTTTTGTCAAGCTGGCATATCGTGTGGTGTGACATGCTTTACGCTGTCTGAAGCTATTTTTAGCAGCATTTTTTTTTCTTTTAACTGATTTTATAGATAACTTTTATTATACATGCAGTTTGTTCGAGCCCAAATTAATTGAGAAACTGCATGCAATATTCATACTTTTGAAAATGAATGTGTCACAATTGAGGACTATTTAAAATAAAGAATGAAAGCAAAAAGGTGAGATGAAAGAATGTGAATTTTCACCTAAAATCTTGATGCTGATTTTTAAAAAAATGCATTTTAGGGGTGGGCACTATTGCTTTTATTTTAAAATTTTTATTTTGTGATAACAATGTAAATCACAATATAGTTGTTTTTTGTTAATTTCTTTGTTATTAATAAAAACATGAACAAAGAAGCAAATTACAAATGAAAGAAAAAAATACAATAAAACAAAAATGCTACTTAAAACAGTACAGTTTTTTCAGGTACACTGGTTTTAACAGTAGCATTACTGTCTTAGA
>NW_015524524.1:0-1129 GCF_001515645.1 Sinocyclocheilus grahami
TGGGTTTGTCCCTTTTTAACCCAGCATTTTTTAGAGTGTAGTCTCAATCATACACCAGTTTTGTGTCACACTTACAAATCGTGACAGAAACACTACTTTGGCAGTCTTGTGAACGTCCTCTCATTTGATTCACTGGACTATTACTGCGGTTTCTTTTGATGTCATTTGCTACCTATGATGTGCTGTCTGAGGGCAGGGTAATACTGTACTTATAGATTTAACGTGTTTAAGTGCAATTAAAGTGCACATTTTTTCCAGTCGGAACTAACTGAGAAGTATTAATAATATGAAACATACTTTTGGTTGACACTGGAAGGCAATTGTTAGGAATTTTGATTGCAGATAGATCATCAAATGACATGCATGAAAATAAAGCATGGATCATTAAATCTGTTAAATCCATGTTTGTGCATTAGCAGCTCGTTTCGAAACACTGTTTACAAGCTGCCTTTTAATATGAGTCACTTCTCATGTATGTTTCTCCTTTTTTATTCACTTGTAGTCCTTTTCGACCTCTCCACTGCGTCTGCTCCTGACTTGCTGTGAGCAAAGCTGATCCAAAGGTGATCGTCTGCAAGGTCACTCATTGCATTCGCTCGTAGCGTCTTTGACCTTCCAGAGCCTGTGGAAATGCACGCTGCATGATACTAACCACCTGCCTCTGGTTCTTTCATCTGCATGTCACGTATGGCATGTTTCTCTTCACTGTCTTTCTTCAAGGCTTGTTAATTACTTGCTCACGCAGGCTCTGTCTTTTCTTCATTTCTTTCTGTTTCAGAGGTGGCTTACATTTCAGAAACCTACACGCAGGCGCCCGTGTGCCTCTATGAAAGCAGGTTGTTAGGCCTTTAGTTAAAGTAGCACCTTTTATCGGACATGTTGTAAAACTGTTTGAAGTTTTTTGCTGTGTATTTTCCATTTGAAACATTTGTTGTTGCCTTATTTATGTTAAGCCATACTCTTGCAATAAAAGAAAGAGCAAAACCTCGTCATTTTTGCCTGTTTTTACATGCACATCTAGTCATTGTCTGTTACATACAGTACATGCATATGATATCCTTAAACACTTTTAAATAAGATTCATATTAGCGGTTGATCGATATGGGTATTTAATTCACTTAAAGTCCCC
>NW_015524525.1:0-1129 GCF_001515645.1 Sinocyclocheilus grahami
GGGGGGGGGGGGGGGGATTCTCACTGAACCCTGATGAGAGAGATCTAACAAAAGTAGAATAAGTTAACTAAGTTAACAAGTTAACTGCAACTATATAGTTGACCATCTGAAGCACACAGCATAACTGTTATAAAAAGTTACCAGAAACCCAATTAGAGCTCAAAAAAGATTACTATAACATGGTTGCGTCGGGATGCTAATAATGAAGTTTAGTTGTGCATGAGAAAAACACTCTGGAGTTTTCAGCTCAACAATGTGCTCAAAGTCAGTTCAAGTAGCTATAAGAGAAGCATCAAAGGAGAAACTTCAATGAAATGCCATTAAGTTGCCTGAGCAAGTTCTGAGCAATATCATTTTCCTCAGGTGTTATATATTTAGTATATAGTTAGAGTAGAAGGTAAAGTTTGAAGGTCAGTGCAGTCACTGGAGCGGTGTGATTAGACTGTAGATAGACCATTAAAACACATCCTTTGGCAATGTAACCTTTATGGCTCCTGTGGAGGTGAGAAAAACATGCGACCTGCCATTTCAAAAAACACTTTTCTTTGTCTGTGTGAATGTGGCTGAACTACACGACTCAGAAATGAAAAAAATCATGCTTTTCAAATCTTTCATTAGTCTATTTCCAGCAAACTGAGCTCATGGTAACTTTATGACGTGTGTGTGATTTTAATGCTGCAGACAGACGGTTGCTGTATATCATATATATATCAGCGGCAGCCGAACATCCATGGCAGATACGGCGTTCTGTAGACCCTGGCTAGAAAAGTGTGATAGAGGTGTAAAATAAGTTTTAAAATAAGACTATTTTTAGTTGTTGAGAATGGAAGTCTGTGAGCAGAAATCTGCTTCATTGACTGAAAAGATTGAACACAAAAATAGATCTCAGATCTTCTGGTGCAATCTTTGTTTTTTGTTTTTTTCCTTAAAAATATTTTGATGCTTTGGAGGAAGTTTGAGGTTGATACGATTCTTAATGTTTTTGAAAGAAGTCTTGTCCTCTCAAAGTTGCATTTATTTGATGAAAAGTACAGTACAAACAGTAATATTGTAAAATAATAATAACATTTTAAATAACTGTTTTCTATTTGAATACATTTTAAAATCTCATGTATTTTTGTGATTCATC
>NW_015524526.1:0-1129 GCF_001515645.1 Sinocyclocheilus grahami
CAAATGATGACAAAATTGTCATTTTTGGTTAAACTAAACATTTAAGTTGTTAAACCAGTGAATCATGAATTGAAACAATTTGAAGTCAATCTTAAGATTCCCATCTCTACAGATTTCAACATGAACAGGTTCTATGACATACCCTCATCTGCAAAACATGAACACAATTTGTGATGACCAGTGTACAGTTTGAGTCACAAAGTAAAACCTGTTGAAAACCACTGCAGTAGGCAATATATTTTTATTATTATTATGCATAAGTGATACTAAATTATGTGTTGTAGGTTGTGATAGGGTGGCTTTAATCTGAATATATTAGAACTCTCTGCTTTCCATTCTCAAATCTTCTCTGCTTCTTTGGACTCACAAATAAACAACTAGCTGACTATTAAATTACTGAGGCGAAATTTACATTCCACTGCAATGCATGACTCACATCTAACTTAAAGGCATATTCCAAACTTTAGTGAGCCGTAACTGGCAATGGAAAGCTTTTCTGGTGGACAGTCAGATATCAGGCTTACTTGGGTTCATTTTAAATACACAATAGTTGTTTGGGAACGCACACACAGCCTGTGACACTAGCTAGGCCTTGTGGCTAGCACACAGTGGCAGGTCATTAGCGTAAATCTGAAGTTGTATCAGTAGATAATGGAGGATTGAAGAACATCAGTCAACTTTCTGCTTCATAAAGCACAATTGAAAGCACCATAATGCCTTTGGCTGTAGAGCTGTCAGCAATGAGAGAGATCTTCTGAACTTATTCATCAATGTAACCCTCATGCTGAGGGGGCTTCGAGGTTACTGGCAACAAGGAATGCAAACATCTGGTTCATTGCTTCTGAACAAGCAATAAACCACAAGTGTTCATGCCCTAAGTTGGTAGGAGTGGATGAACGGTTGGAGGCAGATTCAAGGATGGATTGGACATGCTAATGATGCAACTGGAGGGTGTTGGATGACATTGCTTTTATTAGTTGATCTAAGACCATAATCAGTGAAAATGACTAAACAGAACATATTCTGCAGAACATAGCAAACTGAATTCAGCATGAATATAGGGAAAATGCTCTATAAACCAGTTTTTCTGCACAATATTTAGCAAAATAAGCTTTTATGAAATACTAGA
>NW_015524527.1:0-1129 GCF_001515645.1 Sinocyclocheilus grahami
TTTTATTTATATTCAAAAAATCATTGTATTTATTTGACGCCAGTAGAGAATTGCATTTACACAAAACTGCAATTTAGGGATGGTATTTCATGCTCTACCATTCTAAAGTTTGGGGTCAGTACAAAATTTGTATTTTTATTCAGCAAGGACACATTAAATTGATCATAAGTGACAGTAAATACATTTATAACATTACAAAAGATTTCTATTGAACATTCTAGTCATCTATTTCACCCTTATAAAATGTATCATTGTCTACAAAAGAATATTAAGCAGCAGACCTATTTTCAACACTGATAAGGACGTTTTTGAGCAGCAAATCAACATATTAGAATGATTTCTGCAGGATCATGTGACACTGAAGCTTTTGCCATCACAGGAAAACATTACATTAAAATATAAAACATTTTTAATTGTAGTAATATTTTAATACTACTGTATTTTAGATCAAATGAATTGTCAGGATAAGAGACTCATTTTAAAAACATTTAAACATCTTACAGATCCCAAACTTTTGAACAGTAGTGCAAAAGTTATCTGCTGAAAAGATTAACAACCTATTGCACCGTTTAAAGACAATGAACACTATGCCAACTTACATTTTAAATCTAGTATTCCTTCCTGTTTCTACTCTGGGCTTCAGCTTCAATGTGGTAGAAAGAATCAGACGTGAATGCATGTGAGCTTTTTGTATTATATTTAATTTATAAAAGACAAAAAATTTGATGTTCCTAACTGACCATTACGTACCTCCACCCTTAGACAAAAGTGGATTTCAGGCGTGATATATTAGAGACCATGGCAGCTTTCCTGCAGCTGTGTGATTGAGCTGAAATCCAAAGCTTCGCTTGGTGTGTTTTAGCATAGTGCCAGTATTCTGTTCAGACATAGAAAAGCAGACGTTGCTTCCACAGACTTAAACAACAACATCAGGTCTGCTCTCACCCTGATTGGGCTTTCAGATCAGACCATCACAAACTGCCTAATCGAGGAAGCCACAGCCAGCAAAGTTCTGTGTCCTACAGGACTATCTGGAATAACAAACAAAAATTATGCAGCAAAAACAAAAGTGGCTTTGTAATGTATGAAACAAAAGTATAAAAGTGGTTTTATCAGATCAATATACAAC
>NW_015524528.1:0-1129 GCF_001515645.1 Sinocyclocheilus grahami
CATTTAGATGCAATTTGCTGGGATGGCGAGAGCAGCTGGCCCATCTAAACATTATGACAGCAGCCCGCTTCTGAGGTGGGTGGAGTCCCAACAGCGGTTAAAACGGTCCTCCTTAAAAAATAGTCATGGATTCTGCTGTGAGGTAATGGGAACTTTATTTTGTGGGTGTCAACGGTTTTGTGCTGGTGGCCAGGCTGTGGGCCTGCATACAGACTCGGAGTATAACAGAGAGCCATTGTGAGTTGTAGGGCAGAGCCTGGCCTGTCTGCGAGCTGTCAGGTGTTTTTTTTTTAAGAGAACTTGGTTTTGGAGATTTCATTAGGGACGATTGCCCCGGGACTGAGCCAGAGCTTACGCGTTGTGGATCTGCCTTCCGCTCTTTCTTTGATTTAGCCTGTGTGTTTTGGAAACAGAAGAAATGGTTCGTAATCCTTCGCTCCACCATTTGGAACGTGTCCCGAGTCAGAATCAAATAATAATAAGAGAGATGGTCCCATCTACCAGAGGCTACTCACTCTCAGCCAAAAAAAAACATTTGCGTTTCTTTTAACCTGTTTGTGACTTTAAACGAATAGACCTAGTTCACCCCACCAAAAATCATTTACTCACCCTCATATCATTTAACTAATTTTTATTCTTCTCTGAAACACAAAAGGAGATATTGTTTTGTTTGTTTTCATAAATTTAAAGTCAATGATCCAAAACACAGGTCCAAAGCAACCCATTGGACCGCACTGACTTTTATTGTTGAAAAAAAAAAAAAAAAAATATGGAAGTTACAATTCCATGCTTCACACTCTTCAAAATAAAAGTTATTTATTGTTATTGTTGGTTACATTTAACCTCCATAGAAGCTTTCCATTTCTCTAAAGGTTCTTTAAAGTGGAAAAAAAGTTCTCCAGATTTGTAAATGTTTTTCACACACAAAAGTGGTTCTTCTCACTGAGAGGAACCAAAAAAATTACCCCCTTTTGGAACCTTTATAAGAGTATGTATGCGAAAAAATGTATACGTGACTGAATAATTAAATGAAATAATGGTGATATACCAAATTACATTTAATATGTATTTAATATATATTTACAATTAATACATATATATATATATATATATATATATATATATATAT
>NW_015524529.1:0-1129 GCF_001515645.1 Sinocyclocheilus grahami
ATATCTAAAAAATGAGAATGAGTGCCACACTGTAGAAAAAAAACCAGACCAGGCAGCTTTAAAAATGAATTTATTTTATTTTTGTTTCTAATATGACTTATACATTAATAAGAGCACAAAGTTTGACAAGCACTTAAGGCAAAATCATTTTGCATCAAGTAGTATAATAGAGTTTAAAGCAACACCAAATGGAAATTTCCTAAAACATTTTTATAATGGTGCCAGGAAAATGAACTTCAGCATCTTCAGACAGGTAACTTTCACAGACAGTTTTCAAGGTTCTTGAGGTTAACGTAGTAATATCATCTGCTAATCGCATTTATAGGGCTTCACTTTATTACCCCAGAAATAACGTAATTTGTAAAATTATGCTCAAATAAATATAACCCAAAAGTAACATTTGTGATGCGTATTTAGAATTTCAAAGAATTGTTATACAAATTCACACACACAGCCTTAGGCAGTGTGACAGTGGTTGGTGGCTGCCACCTCTGGGGACCACTGCAGCTCCGAGATCCCCTGTCGATTAGCCTGGGGCTGCAATATCCCGTTACCATGTGCAGCCGCGAGGAGGCCCGACAGGAGTCTTGGTGATGGAGAGGCTGTGCACTGGCAGATGAAAACTTCTATAAAAACAGGGTTTTCATGTCCACAATTGTAAGTCTTAATAAGTAGACATTTGCACTGGAAAACAAGACAAAAAAATGCTAAGAACATCACTTTTTACAGTGTGATCAAATAGTGCAGTAACAGTTATTTCCTTATTGTAGTGTTTGGGAGCATTATTCATAATTTAAAACTATTTCTTTGTAAAATTAAAGTAAAGGAGATCAGTACAATGTTTTTTTTTGTAGTGTTGTAAACTTTTAAGTGTTGCTATGTATACTCCCTATAAATTTACATTTAGAGAAAATATTGAAGAGTTGTATTCCCTTCAAATCATTCATTAAACTCTTTAAAATGTTCTTAAATAACTGTCTTTAAAATGTTCTTAAATTTACCTTTATAAATCCTGCAGAAACCCTGAAAAAAATGTTTTTTCTTTACAAGGGCTGCCAGTGGCAGTGAGCAGTAAGCAAGAGGGATGCACTTCCACCTCTCTATAACCGCTGCTACTGCACTTTTCGCA
>NW_015524530.1:0-1129 GCF_001515645.1 Sinocyclocheilus grahami
ATCTACATCTTGGATGGCCTGAGGGTGAGTAAATTGTCAGCAAATGTTCATTTTTGGGTGAACTATTCTTTTATATCAGTATGGCACAGTCATTTTGACACTTAAACAAGTATAAAAGCCACTGATTGTGATCAAATATCAAAGTGACATACATGTATTGAAAAATAACTCGAGAGTACTTCAAACGAACACTTAGGAAATGTGACTTTGGTTCAGAGAAAAGCTCTTGCAGCATTTGAGACTCGCAGATACAGACACTTCTCACAGATCTCATGAATAACATTCACACATTTATAAGTGTCTGCAAAATGGCATTTCTGTATATATCATTTTTAAAAGATGCATCACAATACATGCACTCTGTATAAAGAAAAGGCCCTCGGATGTGATTGTGGAGGTCATGTTTGAGCGGTTGTGTGGCTGCAGACAGATTTGATGTAATGGCTGTTGTGGTCTGCAGTTGGGCTCAAATTCTCTCAGCTGGACATAAACCCCATTGCTCTTGTCGGCTTGTTCTTTTTTTCTTCGCCACTTAATAAAATCCCCTCTAAGTCCGACTGAGAAACAATCATTCCAGCCTTCAGCCAATCGGCTCGCAGGATGCCACATTATTCGCCCTTTGGAGTGGAAGACATGAGAACAACAATAGAAACCGACTGGAGGGTCACTGCGGCCTGAATGAAGGTTATTTCACCTTTGAAATCACGTTGAATGATTGCATCATAATCAAGGGTTGCATCCCCACTGAGCTGTGCATTGTAATTATGATATATTAACGACCTTAAAGGGTCAAACTACCACATGATTACCGCTATTCTTAGAGCTTTGAGTATGCTGAAGCTGATCAAATATTGCTCCCGGCAAATAATGTCCCATATGCTGCTGCTGTAGATGCTGTTTATCTAGAAAACCTAAAGATGGAAAAAACTAAACAAAACAAAAACAAAGAAAAAACACGAAACTATGTATCATTTGGATATTTTTAAAGCTGAATATTTTTTGAATAAATATGAATTTACATTCAAATATATTAAGTAATATTCCATATTAAAATAAGTAATATTTAAAAAAATACATAAGAAAAATATTACAAATATATATTTTTAAATGTGATATATATATATATATA
>NW_015524531.1:0-1129 GCF_001515645.1 Sinocyclocheilus grahami
TAGCTTATTGAATAGTAATAATAGTCTGCTAATATTTAGACAAACGACTGCTACAATATAAAATGCACAAATAAAAGCTAAAATCAGTTTAGATCAAATACATTTCATTAGTTCCTGAAAAAAACTCCCACAAAACCTTTATTTTTTTTCACATGCATCTCTAGCTTTAAACTCTCCGGTTGTGATCTTATAGAATATTTATCACCGCAACACATCTATTTCAGCTAGGATTTGGTTAATTCAGTGTCCAAAGACTGGAGTAATAAACAACTGCCTTTTTAGCTAATTACTGAGTTTGCTGAGACTAGCTGTACGCAGATTTAAAGTGAACTATAGTTTAATTATTTTTTTCCCCCGTATTTAAATTTGGATGCGTCACTGCCATTGTTCGATAGCTCAACAAATATATATATATTTTTTTTTTTCTTAAATAGCCTTTGCTTAAAATCATAAATATATCGCTATGACCCATTTATCTTTAAGATTAACAACTTGGATGTTTAAAAACAAAAAAGCTTCAGCTCTAGCTATATGTATTAGTCCTGAATGAAGCTAAGTCTAAAATTGAAACCATATAATTCTGCTGAAAACTAAGAAATGTTTGTTAGATCTTATTTAGCATTTTAAATGTATGCTAATCTTATATGACATTACAACAACGGTTTCATAACCAAAATATTAATACATTTTAAAAATTCATGAATAATATACATTTAGAGATGTAAATGTCCCATAAACAAGTGCAATTTGTCCATTCAAATTCATGATAAAATACAGTGCTGCAAATGGTGCACCATGATTGATTCTATTATTGTAAATGTATTCTTATTATTATTATTGCTGCTGCTGCTACTTCTACTATTGCTGTATAGAGATCTTTAAATGTGCAAGTTAAAAATAATATTTGCATACTACTTGGCAACATTTTGCAGTGTACTTTTAAATTTCTTTATAAAAAAAAAATACTAAGTGACTGCAACCAATCACTGTAGGTCAGTATAAGTTTGTTGTGGAGGAGCTTGATCCCACATCTGCAGAACTGCCTAAATGATGAATAATCGGTCGAGTGTCAAGCATGGATTCATTTCAGGTTGACTCCTCTATTAGCTTAAGGGACAGTCCAACTGTT
>NW_015524532.1:0-435 GCF_001515645.1 Sinocyclocheilus grahami
TCTATCTTTGTCCGTGATATTGAGCCTCATTTCCAGGTGGAAATCAACGTCTTGCAGATAAGCTTGGACATCCTGGCTATCTGGCACACTTGGGGTGAATTTGCCAATGTTTCTGGTGAGCTTGTCGAGATCTTTGAGGTCCAAGCCATGCGATGCTCTGTGGCTGGCTGGAGCAAGTTCTCTTAGCTTTGTCGTGAGGTAAGGTTCTTCAGAGGGAGTCGGTGAATGTTTCAGCACTGCCCCCTCCCCCTTTTGCTCACGTGTCAGTCGAGGAACAGGTGACCCGGTCCTGCTAGGCAGGGGTGAGACTGGTGCTCGTCGGGTCCTTGTAGGCTCAGGGCGCAGCTCGTAGGCATGTCTGAGTTCCTCTCTGATGCTGTCGGACTTCTCTTTGATGTAGTCCAGCTGTAGTGTTAGGCGACTGATCTCGTTTCT
>NW_015524532.1:602-1129 GCF_001515645.1 Sinocyclocheilus grahami
TGCTAGGGTTTCTTTTAGCCTAGTGATCTCCTCCTCGGCGCCTTGTTCCACTTCCTCATGCCCTTCCTGTCGTTCCTGAGCCTCCAGTTCTAGCTGCTGTCGTTGTGCGCGTGTTAGCTCCTGCTGGAGATGGGCGGCGTGCCTGTCGCTCAGCTTGAGGGTGGCGATGAGTGTGTGGCTTAAGGAGCCGGTGATCTTTGCTAATTCTTTGTGACTGTAGCTCTGACTTGGGTCTTGTTTCATGAGGTTTGCTATGTTGTCATCCAGCTGGTCTTGTGTCTGATGCCTCAGTGTTTCAGCAGCCTTAGGTAGGAGGCTGTCTGTTGCAACACTTAGCCAGGTTTCAGGGTCTTCCCAGTGGCCAACAGAGTCTGTTGTGCAAGACATGTTTTGGCGTGGTGAGGGAGATCTTAGAACCTAGACTGACACAGACCTTGAAGAAGAGGAAACAAACAAAACAAAACAAACAAGGCAAAACAGCAGTGTAAGTGTGCAATGTCACTTGTTGTTTGACAGTGAGTGTGTAA
>NW_015524533.1:0-1129 GCF_001515645.1 Sinocyclocheilus grahami
AATGTATTTCTGACAAAAATAAAAATAATGGCTAACAATGTTCTTAGTCTAAACAGTGATACGACTGAAGATTATGCCTCTCAGCTTACCTCACCAGCTCCATAACATTGTACCTCTAACTATTGATGGCTCTGTACTAGAGTTTCAAATAAAACTGAATTGATCTGGATTTTGAAGGGGTGTTTTGAAATTATTTTTTGGAAATTTCACCGATATGTGAAACATACAGTTAGGACTTCTTTTTTTTTTTTTTCCTCCTTTAGACATATTGTAAAGTTGCATCCTATGCTATCATTTTCAGTAGTAGAAAAACTGCTTTGAAACTGATATCTTTGTCTTTTTTTAAATAAGTCAATTTAAACAAACTGCAGTACACCCAAAACTTGGATCTTAAATAGAACCATAATAAGTGATGTAAGTGTAAGAAAGATCTGTTGATAAACCATTAAATTAACCATTACAAAACTCATTACAAGAGCTCATTGTGATAGTGATTGTGAGGGCTCTTAAAATAATCTTTTGTACCATACTTAAATTACCATGTTTCAGCTTCAGAGCAAACTCTAGATAATCATTCTCTGTTGCATCTTTGCCATCAATCTTTCGCTCCAGGGTGAAGTCCCTCACTGCCCAGATGAAACTAGGGAAGAACTTCACAAACTCATTTGAATCATCAACATCCTCGTCTGATGATTTGACCTTGATGCACTCTGTTAGTTCAGTAACATATCTGACAGTTTGTTTAGGTATGAACACAAAGTGACTGTCCAACATGATTCCATTAGTATTTGTATGTATTTTACAATAAGTGTGGTTCTACCATGTACATTTACATAGACAATAAAATGTATAATATTGATTTAACAGCATCTAAAACATCATTTATGAATGAACAACTTTACAGATGTACACATTTACAGATATTTATGTATGGAGGTGCCTTATGGAATTTATTGGTTGATTCTGTCATATTTATGATCAGTGAGATTATGTTTTCAATTGTATTTAACGCAGTTGAGTCAGTTATTGATTATAACATTTCATTCTGTTCTTTGTGACTTCTGGTGCCAATTTTACATAATTATATATTACAAAAGTATTACATAATTTTGAACAAGACTACACCTTA
>NW_015524534.1:0-1129 GCF_001515645.1 Sinocyclocheilus grahami
CTAACAAACCATACATCAACGGAAAGCTTATTTATTCAGATGATGCTATATGATGTATAAATTTCAATATCAAAAAATGTATGACTTTTGTGGTTTTGAGAAGATCTAAGCATCTGATTATGCTTCACCCATACCTGCTGTGTGAGAAAGATACTGGGATCTTTTAATAGAAAAGGGGGACATGATGCCTTACTTTAATTGCATCCAGAAGATGAGCAGCCACAGTGCGCGCCTGAGGACTCTCTCCCTCTCCCCGTGCCGCAAGATCTGCCAACTGCATCATCAGCTGCTCCACTCGCTCACACTTTGCTAGCAGTTCCTGTCTGTACGGCCCTGGTAGAGAGTTTGCCAGCCGACGGCCTTCTGCTATCAGCCCCCGTATGGCAGCCTGGCCTACAGACAGAGACATGACAGGCTTCCATTGAAATGTGTAATTTCTCCTGAAACAAACAGGTTTCCCAAACACTCCTGACTACATTATACTAGTGTTTGGACAAACAGACAGTCTCTTCAGGGAAATTAACCAACAAATTGCTTAAAGCTGATAAACATTACACATTTTATCTTTAAGCCACAATCATAATCGAAACATTTTATATCTCTGACAAACAAAAGATTGGTAGTCATTCATTCATAGTCCATATATGACCACCCAACCAGATTCCCTTGTGTTTATGCCATGTGCATTTGTTTTCAACTGTGCTTCATTCTCATTGGATCATTGGTTTCATTATGGTCAGGCGTTTTTTGGTCAGGTACACATTTGCTCATTAGTAGTTTGTATTTATAGCCCTGATTTCGCCATGCATCTTTGTCTAGCTTTGTCATCTTTTGATGCTGTAGTTCACTGTTGTGAATTTCATGTCTTTGCCATGCTTTATCAAGTTAAGTTATGTTTATTTTAAAGTGATTGTTTTGTTTGTACACTTTTTGAATCATGAAATCATTTTGAATCATGAAAAGTAGGCGTAGCGTAAGCTCTGAGAAGTGACGAACGCAGAAGTGCAGAGAAGAGAGCAAAACAAAACACCGGTCATGAATTACAAAGTACAAGTACAAAATGAGGATTTGTAAAGAAAACTACCGGAGGATTTCGATATAACCCAAGAGGAGACTGGTTTTCCTTTGC
>NW_015524535.1:0-1128 GCF_001515645.1 Sinocyclocheilus grahami
GACGTTTATTCAATTAAACAAATGTACATGGCAATGGAGCAATTCCACCATATCCAGTACTCAGGAAGGAAAACAGCACGACGAAGTGAACAACAAACAATAAATAGAGTTAGATTTCAATTCTTTACATCAGATTTTCCTCTTCAGTAGATTCACATCATGCAAATCTACAAGACACGACGATTAAGAAATGTCGCAAGCTATTTTATTTCTCCATTTATCAACAGGCATTAATAAATAATCTTTATATCTGTTTGATTGCGTCATAGCAATTATACAAGCAATTCTGTGATGCACACATCAAAAATAAAACATTCAAATGCACTCAAATACAAAACACAAAATGGAATGGAATGCGGCGGACGACATCAGTCCATTCGGATCTTCTGATTGGTCATCCTGTAGATGATGCTGTCATATCCGGGATCCATGTTCCAGAGGTTGTACGAGATCACGATGACGGATAAAGCTAACACGATCATCAGCCACAGGACAATGTTAAAGACCACGGCGTAAT
This sequence comes from Sinocyclocheilus grahami, assembly GCF_001515645.1. Lineage (NCBI taxonomy): Eukaryota > Metazoa > Chordata > Actinopteri > Cypriniformes > Cyprinidae > Sinocyclocheilus > Sinocyclocheilus grahami. The sequence goes on from NW_015524535.1 coordinate 518, forward strand.
CGTAGTCGTACTTGTAGGCCAGGTTGTAAGGGCTGCCTGGGTTACTCTGAAACAACCACACGCTAGTGTTACACGTAGGTCAGCGTTCAAAAGTAGGTCAGCGAAGGGGGTTTCTAATGTACCGTAACCATCTTTTTGTTTGGGAACAAAACAAACAGGTTAAGGGTTGGAAAGGTGAGGGTCGCTAAAACTATACGCTACCATTTCTAAAAATGAATAAAAAGCACGCTAGAGCTTGCTAACCAACTACTACTGGCTACGCTAATAACGTTACACGTCTTACAGAAGTGGTCTTGAATCGATTCTTTCTTCTCGCACCCTGACAAATAAGAATAACACTGGAAATATGGACCTGACCCAACATTAAGTTTTTCTTTTTAGAAATGTTTGCTTATAGAAAAGCTTATTGCAATCAACTTACGATCTGCTTGGACTCGAGGATGGAGCGTGACTTCCTGGTCAGAGGGGCTTCAAACGTCTTCACAGTCACGACTTCTACAACCGCGTTGTTTGCATAGACATTGGCGACATCGTCTGCGAACTTCATACATGCACATACAAACAGATTTTAGTATAAAAGTACTAATAACAGCAGTACGGTTTATATATTA
>NW_015524536.1:0-1128 GCF_001515645.1 Sinocyclocheilus grahami
AGCTGGCAGCTTACAGCAGCCAACAATTCTTTAAGTTTTACAATGAATAATGTTGATTAATAAAAAAAAAAAGACTGTATATGAGATCTATCAAAGACGTTAATTGACATCTTTTGATCTTTAAGACTACATACAAACTATATTGTTTGATTTCTAACCAGACACTGAAGAGAATAGAGAAACCTGGCAAATGAAAATATACAATCATTTGTAATTAATTTATGGTCTCTTGTGAATTACACCTTGGAAAGGTCAACCCACATGCGCAGCTGATCTGCTCTCACTTTCTTCTTCTCTCATCCACAATTTTTCGTCTTATAAGAAATAAAGCATGCCCTCTAAAGGTCAGGGCCATATCATTTACTTGTTTTATGTCCCAGAGAGACCAACTAAAGCTGAGAGAAGCACAGGAGAAAGAGAATGGAGGACAGAAAGAAAGATGAGGGAAATGGAGAGCGTGAGATTGAACGGAGGCCAAATCACTAAAAATCGACTTCTGTTTGAAAGACATGGAAAACAAGGACTTTCATTGACTGATAAATACAGCAGTCCACTTTATACCCTGCAGAGAGGAAAACATATTTATTAAAACTATTACAAATGCACTAAAACAACACAGTAACAGATTCTCATTCTGGGTCAATCAAAGAGCTTGCAGAGCCAACCGAAAGAGTGGCTTTTTCTCACGTACACAACAGAGGAAATAAAGTGTTAATCTGTCTCAAAGCTGTTTTAATCCGCTGGCAGCTGTTACAGGTTTTCCTACATCCCGAGTGTGCAATCTCCCTCCCAAATGCATGCTCTCTCCTCTTCTCATCTGCTTTCTCTTCTTACCAATGCCATTGTGTTTTGTAAAATGGGTATTTCTAGCAAGAATTTAGTTTTAATGTAGCTAAAAAAATAGCAACAAGAAAAAGTCAAAAATATTATTTTCCCAATTAAACGCAATTTTTATTTCAACCAGTTTGATACTGATTTGTAAAATCCCGATATCGGGGTGTTTCCCACATGGCTTTTTAGCAGTGTCGCACCTGCAGGGATGAATCTTCTGCCAAATCTACAACTCCACGGAAAAATAAGTCATATTTTATAGAGAGTAATCTGGATTGAATCCAGTTTTTAAAAAAA
>NW_015524537.1:0-1128 GCF_001515645.1 Sinocyclocheilus grahami
AAAAATCTGCCATATAAAAAGGGGAAACATCCACTAGGTCCAGGAGTTAACTGCTTAGTCTCAGAAGCTTTGGCCGCTCCCAGGAACTGTCCAAGGTGCTGTGTGAGGAAGACTTTTTCCACACTTAGTATTAGTGCTAATTGTTCAGCACAGCAAATAGACCAGGCCTGCAGTCATTAGAAAATGGAAACAAATTTAGACACGCAAGTCTGAAGCAGTCTATATATATATGTGTTGACATTAAAACTAATTTAAATCCGCAGGAATACTATTACAGAAGTGCCATCAGTCTTTGACAAGATTACAATATTTTTGCTAACACATTTTCTATTGCAAGCCGTCATTTATTTAACTAACTAGTATCTATTTTTAGTACTTTTAAAATCAGTGACAAGTAATGCAATAGTGATCTTTTGCTATTAAATTTTATAGAAAATTGTTCACATACTCAGCTACGCCTATGCATTTCTAGCATGCCTAAGCTTTACTAGAAGTAGTACTACTAACTAGTATCCATTAAAAAAAATACAAATAATTTCTAGTAGGTTTTCCAGTAGTGATGATCTTTTTCAGTTTCACTAATAGACTGTTTAGACATGAAACATTTTTTTACTAGTCTACTAGTAAAATAAAAATGGGTAGTTAGTTTAAAAAGGAATGCATGTTAAAATGGCTCGTTTTAGTATTTCACACTACCACACAATTTTAATTAGTTGAAATAGTAATATCACTAAATGCGAGTGAGGGCAGCGCGCGCGCGCTCTAGTGGTGCATGGAGACGAGGAACTTCCTCAAGAGCCTAGCGACTAAATGAATACACAAAGACGAGTTTGCCCCGCCAACATTCGCATGATGTTTGAATCCCCGTGTAAATCGATACATGCCCTGGACGCGTGGTCGGAGAATCAGGAAGAGTTGCGCGAGACGCAGCCGGTGTCTCCTCGCGGCACGAGTAAGCGAGTCAAGACAAAAAAGAAAAAGCCAAAACAACAGCAAAACGCGACACGCTCTGTCTCGGCCCCTCAATTATGCACAGATGACGCCGATAAGCAGTGAAAAGAAAATAAATATAGATACATTATAAGAGGAATCTTCCAAATCGGGAAGAAGAGCCACGACGTGGTTCTC
>NW_015524538.1:0-1128 GCF_001515645.1 Sinocyclocheilus grahami
ATAAAAAAAAAAACATCATTTAAGATTTAACGTCATGATAGATATAAATAAAATAAAAAATTACATTTTAAAATGTTTAATAGTATGCACGTTGTGGTAGTGAAATGGACATTTATTTCGCCTTTAAACACATGCAGTTTAATATACATGTCTACCGGGCAAAATAAAACATTAATTGGTGCAGGTGTTTGTTCTTTTGTAAGTCGCTTTAGATAAAGCTATTTAAGCAATTAGGCTTTTACAAACCGCTCGTCTTTGTGTCATTGTCCTCGTGTGAGTCAGATCAGTGTTGCTCGTCTTAAAATAGAGCCAGAAGTGTTGAAGAGTGTAAATACTTGAGGTCAAGCCAAGAGATGCCATCATTCAGAAGATGATCCTGGAGCCCGTGTGCCTCCACGTCTCACGTTTCACAGCCACAACTTATACATTAAAAATACTTAGAGTCAGAGTGTTGGACAAAACATGCATGAAGGACGAATCAAGCCTAAGCTATTAAATCCATCCATCCATATTGTATTGTAATGGCATTACTGCAGTGTAATGTAATTAATTGTGATGTTGCATCAGGTCATATTTTAGCACGCATGTCACCTCGAGCCCTAAACATAAAGCAGCATCTGTGCAGCATGACATTTACGGAGAGATTCATGTTCTCTCTGTTCAGCATGTTACTCGGCCCTCAAGCGCACTGAACTTCATTGTGAACTCAAGACGAGGCGAGGCGAGAGTGGCTTAAAAACACTGAATGAATGAATCTAAAGCACCAGCTGAATAACTGAGGACTTGGTAAGTGCTGCTTAATTTTCTCATTTATCATGCACTGTGGCTTTACTACGGTGCAATGATAGTTTCAGCTGCTAATATTGATTAACAATATTGGAGAAACATCTCATTTCACTGCTGAATACTCATTTTATGTATCATGAAGCAGTGAAATTAGAAAGGTGAAATTTAGGTGTTATATATATGTGCAATTGCAATTAAACTTCGCAATCACAAAGATTAATCGCAACATATAATCATTGCAGTTAATAGTGTTCACCATATGTTTGATTATATGTAATTTGTAACTAACTGCATTATATTTCTGCCATAGTCACCACTAATAACCTACTCCTAAATATAATG
>NW_015524539.1:0-1128 GCF_001515645.1 Sinocyclocheilus grahami
TTTTTTTTCTCACTGGGGAAGTGCTGTCACTATGGTTTTGAGGGACATAACAGTTGACTCACAATGCTGATGACTTCCTCCTGATAGTCACATGATCCTGAACAATTATCCAATATCCCAATAAATAAAGCAAATACAACCCCCCAGAAATAACTGTGGTATCCTGATATTTCTAGTCCTTTTCACATTTCTAGTATGACATTTCCTGACATTTAAAGACTATTTCCTGTTCTCTGAAGGAGAACTGATACATTTCTGTCTGTCACATATGTGAAGGGGAAACCACATTCTGTGGTTTTACTGTGAAAATGCTATGCAACAGACTCAAAGCATTGTGCAAACTCTATCTGATTATAAACAGTTTACTTCTTGTTTGGTATAGCTTTCAATAGCTTAACTTTTTGTAAGTGAAATCAGGTTAAGTACAAAACAATTGTCGGCCATATCTAACATTCCTGTATTTGAGGATATTTATACATACCATAACATGTTGTTCCTCTTCTGATGTCAGACTAGATACTGATGCTACTGGTCTCAGGCCTTTAGGCTTTTTATCTTCAAAAGAGATATTGATGTAATAAGACTTTTAGAGTGAAAAAGTAATTGTGTAAATCAGTGAGGACATTATTATGAAATGAGCAAAAGTAAAGTTTCCAGGGAAATCTTCATTATGAAAAGACAAAGACAAACTTACCATCAGAATTTATTTCGACGCATTCATGCTCTAGAGTGCATCTAAAAAGTTTTCCATGTTTTGGTGAAGGAACAAAAACTCTAGAATAGAACAAATTAAGATAATTTGACTAAAATAGATCAATAAATGTTCTTTATCATGATCTTAAAAAACGTTATAAAATAAATGTTATGTAATTTAATTTAAAAAATATATCTAGAATTATCTAAAACTCGTATAAATGACCAACCCATCTGTTGATTGAATAACAGTCTGACCAAAGAGTGGATCGTCATTTGTGAAATGCTTCACGGGAGTTTTTTGAATGTTGAACCCGCTCACACTGTATATCACTATAACATAAAAAATTATTTAGACCACATACTTTTATTTCTTTCTATTTATGTTTTAATAATATTGTTTCTACTTCTGCTCAGATATTTGCAGATTCAGAT
>NW_015524540.1:0-302 GCF_001515645.1 Sinocyclocheilus grahami
GTGGAATCGGCCAAGGAGGGGCTGTCCCGAGGAGCATTAGTTCAGGGAACCAGGACCGGGAAGGCCAATAGGGTGCCACCAGCAGGACCTGCTCCTCGTCCTCCCTGACCTTGCACAGCAACTGTGCCAGAAGGCTCACTGGGGGAAATGCATACTTGCGAAGGCCCCGCGGCCAGCTGTGTGCCAGCACGTCCGTGCCGAGTGTTCCCTTGGTCAGGGCGAAGAACAACTGGCAGTGAGAGGTTTCTGGAGAGGCAAACAGGTCTACCTGAGCGGCTCTGAAACGTCCCCAAACCAGCTGG
>NW_015524540.1:531-1128 GCF_001515645.1 Sinocyclocheilus grahami
CCTTTGAGACGGCCCCGGGCAAGGTGCACTGCCAGCAACTCGAGGCAGCCAGTGCCCCGTCCAAACCCCTGACACTGCAAGCCCGTTGTACGTGGCCCCCCAGCCGGTGGTTGAGGCACCCGTGCAAACCACAGAATGCCTGGAGACCTGCTCCAGGGGCACTCCTGCCCGGAGGAACGCAAGGTCTGACCACGGGGTGAAGGTTTGGTGGCAGGCCGGTGTAACCTGGACCCGGAAGTTGCTGCATTGCCACGCCCACCTCGGGACTCGGCCATGGAGCCAGTGCTGCAGCAGTCTCATATGGAGCAACCCCAGCGGCGTGACTGCCGCCGTAGCTGCCATATGCCCCACGAGCCTCTGAAACTGTTTCAGTGGGACCGCCATCTTGCTCTTACCGAGTCCCCTCCATACCGGGAAAAGAGATCCTCTGCATCGGGGAGAGTTTGCTCTTTTCCCAGTTGACCCGAAGGCCCAACAGGCTGAGGTGTGAGAGCACCAAATCCCTGTGTTCTCACAACTGATCCTGAGGCTGCTTCGTCGAGGTAGTTGAGACTGTGAATGTTCTCTCTAGGGAACAAGGGGTACCTCCACAACTTA
>NW_015524541.1:0-1128 GCF_001515645.1 Sinocyclocheilus grahami
CATCACCTGTCTACCCCTCGTTATCTGCCTTATTTGGGTTCTAGCTCGTTCTGTTCTCCCTGGTCTGGAATTGTTCATGTCAACCTTTGCTACGTGTGTTTTCCTGTTTCCTGTTTCCTTTTGATTATTAAAGTTAGTCAAATTCTCCTACGTCTCCTCTCTCCTTTGCTCCGCGCTTCTACACAGCAGCAGTAGAAAGGTAGTCCTTAAGGTACCAGCAGAATAACACACTCAGCAAAATATCGTCTAATTATCGTTATCGATAAAATCCCAGAAAATATTGAGATATATTTTGTCAATATCACACCCCCCTAATATATTTAAGGTTTTGTTTAGAAAAAAATTTAAATAAATATGAGAAGTTCCCCTTTTTCCACTTGAGCCCCTGCCCCTCAAAATGTCTGTGCACATCCCTGAATGAGAGCATTTTAGTAAGAAGCAAGTCAATTTTTCTCAAGAATTGGCATGAAAAAGGTATTGATTATCTATGTGATATGCTAGCTTCTCAAGGGAATGTTTATTTTTATTATGATTTCATGTCTAAATAAAATTTTCCTGTTGTACATAATTTATTATAATGGTAAAAGCTAGATTTGTTCATTTAATGAGGTGTCATTTATCTTTTGAAAAGATTGTAACAGAAATTCCTGATTGAATACAAGAGCATTTACAACCCAAAATGTAGTAATAAAATTATAAGAAATGTGTTTCAGTCAAGCAAACGAATTACCCTGAGGGGATTTTTTTTTTTTTTTAGTTTTTTAATATGACATTTGTTTTTCCAGAACAAAGGTCCAAAAAGAAAACGATTATAGAGTACGGTATACTAGTAGTTACAAATAAACATCTCTGATGCACAAAATAAAGGAGTTCCAAACAGATCATATCGATAACATCAGCAGGGTGTGAGGAAAAATAAAAAATAAAGTAAATACAAAAAATACTACAATAACAAGATAATAATATTTAGGTAAATAAATTTAAGAGTTACAAAGGTATAACTCAGTATTAAAACCAGCGTAAATAAATAAAGTTATCACATTCCTAAGTGATCTAATACAGGCTTCCATATTTTCCTAAATATATCTAGCTTATCATTGGAAATAAATCATAACTTCTCAATATGAA
>NW_015524542.1:0-1128 GCF_001515645.1 Sinocyclocheilus grahami
CAATCAAGAAGTGAACAGGAGCAGGAATCTACTTTTAGCTGGGATTCAAACCCATGTTGTCTGAATTGCAGCTGTGTGTCAGGTCGATGTGCTGCCCACAATGCTATGGCTCTGACAGAGCTATCTATGCTCAGGATACTAAAGGGTGATTCTCTTATATGTCTCATTGAGATATTAGCTTTGTCATAAGATTCTTCAGTTTTATTTTAGGAGAAACATAAAACATTTACTAATATTGTAAATAACTAATAATAAAGCGTTATATAAATGCATCATTCATTCATTCATTCATTCATTCATAAATACTAAAACTATCATTTAAATAGCATTAAACATTTATCACAGGGTTATCAAGGGTTACTAGTTTAAATGTTTAAATTTATCTTCAATGTCCAGCATTGTATATACACCACATTTTCCAAACACACTAGAAAATACTTACAAGTGCAAGATGTTTAGAATAAGAGCAATACCTCTTTTTTTAACAAATGTAACACTTTACCAGTGTGTTTTTTAGTTTTTTGTTTTGCTTTGTTTAGAATTAAAATTTTGTCTTTTTTGCATGTATGCAAATATAGGTTATGGTTTCCTCTGTTAAATCACTGTGCAATAAAACACTGTCTACATAAAACAACTTCAAATATGGCAATGCATGTATTGTCTTTGATTGAAATTGTGTAGATAAATTACATTGAAGCTAATCAGAGGGAAGAAAAATAAAATTAAAAAAAGAGATCTCTTTAAAATTTCAAATATTTATCCTAGACAGAAATGAGGTTACTTTAAGATTGAATGGAAACTTTTGCTTGAGTCTCCTGCTTCTCAAACTTGTCTCCTGAGACAAAAACTCTAACAATCTCACAATGGTCTCCTTTAAAGCTTTAGAAGAGATCTCATCATCATCATCACACAATGTGCTCAGATTTTTCTCCTTAGCTAAAGACTCTGGATCTCTCACATTTGTCTCCTCAAAAGTTTAGAAGAGATCTCAACAACATCACACACTGTGCTCAGATTTGTCTCTATACACTAAAGGTATATAGACAAGGTATATAGTATATAAAGGTATATAGCCACCATCTTCTATCCAAGATGGCGGCGCGTTCACACGCTGCGGCTTCTCTCTCT
>NW_015524543.1:0-1128 GCF_001515645.1 Sinocyclocheilus grahami
CCTAATCTCCAGGAAGCCTCACAACCCTCCCCCTATTCCTCTTGACGCCCCCCCTGGTGGAGCACGTTTTTGGCCTTACGTACAATTGCCGATGTCTATATCTGCCCTGAGTTACAAACAAGTATGTTCACATCATTAAACCCAATGTAAACATTATACACAAACAGCGCACATTTTGGAGCATGGGAACTGACTTCTGTGCTATGCTATAACAATATAGTGAAGTCGACTACATCGCAGTGAGGGGAGATGAAACTAGTGATTGTCATATACAATGGTGTAGATGCAGTCGCTGAAATCTGAATTAAAACAGCACGGCAATCTGTTGATAAGGAAGCTCATCACCTGCTAGATGAGTTTGTTCATTCGCCTATCGACAAACAATCTGTGGAAAAGTCATGGATGCAGCTGCGCAACAAACCGATAAGGTGCATAAGCACGGTCCCTCAAAAACAAAGCTGGGATTTTAAAGGAAAATGAGCAGGTGATAAAAGGTAAGATTGAGTGAGGGGGGGCGTGAGCTGTGAGCTCTGTTAGACATGTGGTGCGGCTGACACTTAAGCCACTAATGGATGATTAGGAGAGAAAAGAGATCAGCCGCCTTGACTCCAGGTGCCATTATTTACTCTTTCAGTAATGGCTGAAAGGCAGGAGTGGAAGAACAGACACCTCACCATAGAGTGTTTCTGTGTAATAAATGTTAAAATTCAAAATGGTGTCTAAAGGGCCAATCATGTTAATCCGGCTTTTTTAAAAATGGCAGGTGCCGGCATTTTCCCAAATGCGTTCGGCCAATCAACATACACTTACATCACTGGTAGTTCCTATAGTGCGGGTTTAGACCCTACTCTGAAGTACGAGCTAATTTAGTTCCCATAAAAGGACTTCCTAGAACTACAATCATTCCTAGTTCCTGCAGTGCGAATGTGCGGGCATCCGGGTACTTCCGCTAATATTTCTAGGAACAATGAAAAGGTTCCTCCAGTGCGAAAGGGGCTAAAGATAACTCTAACTATAAAGTTTTAATAGTCATTCTAGTTCTATGAGAATAGTGAAGTCCAAAACACGGCTATGAAAATCACAACACAGAGGAATGACATCAATGAAATCACTTTCAGAATAATATAT
>NW_015524544.1:0-912 GCF_001515645.1 Sinocyclocheilus grahami
TTAATGCTGCAGCCCATCTGATATAAATATAGAGCCATTTTACACAGCCATGAGGGATACTGCTCACATAAATATCCAAGTATATGTTCTTACTTTATTCATTCTTCAGGTCAATCATATATTTATTAAAAAATCTGTACGAATAAGGAAAGGTATACTTTTGTCACAGTCATTGCATGCTGGTGCACTTTATATGTACCATTTGGATTTAACGTTACCTATTTTTAATTTGATCTGATTGTAGTCCCTTGAAATAAACACCATTATGAAACGTACCTATATCTTGTAGATGTCACAACATTTGATTGTGTTGTTTGCTTGTCACCAATAAAACAAGCTTAATGTGTCAGTATACTGATCTGAAGGCATTAGCATAATACATGAGGTGAAAACAGGATCTATTGACATGAAATGAGTCTTTTCAGCTGCTCTGTTAACAGTGATGAGCCTCAGAGTATCAATACTCATTAAACAAGCCATTCAGGAAAATCACCAGACTTTATTCTGAGTGTTTGCTGCTAGAAACTGATTATTCGAGTCAGAATATGTGCTGTAAGCCTATAAAAGTGCTGTAATAATTACTATTATTTCTCAAATGTTACAGAAAAAATAGCAGTGATATACAGACAGATGCTAATGTACATATGAACCTAAAATTAGTTTGATTCCCCAGTAACTCCATAAGTTTTTATTCTCCAGGTGTGTACAAACACAAGGAATTGGTTGGGGTTTTTCAGGAGCTCCAAGTTGATTAAATAAATGGAAAAATAGTCCACATAGAGGAGCTAATAAAATTGCTATTCAAAGTTGTAAAGTCCACAACATTCAAACCACCCTGATAAAGGCTTCCTCTCCTAATGGATGAAGTTGTTACGGGGCTGACGAGATGTGAGACGTGCGGATCCATATGCA
>NW_015524544.1:19253-20381 GCF_001515645.1 Sinocyclocheilus grahami
ATTTTGAGGAAAATAATGAATTTAATCCATTTTGGAATAAGGCTAACATAAAATGTGGAAAAAATGAAGCGCTATGAATACTTTCCAGATGCACTGTATGTGTTCCCACGACTAACTTTACTTTTGAACGCAAAATGTTTTGCCTCAGGCAGTGGTTCAGGCTTTAGGATTGTCCAATAACTAAAGAAACATCTTGACAACATAAGTGGACCTCAACAGTACAAAACAAAAAAACAGAGGCCCCTTTAACATTTAAAAAACATGCAATAATGCTATAATTTTAACACTGTATTTTACAAAAACGACACAACATCACCCATTATTTTAAGAAAGTTACTTTAACACTGAAAAACTGTATTTCTTAAAAATGCACTAATTAATATATAATCTGTTTTTACTTAATTTATGCCAAATCTGTAACCCACTTAAGCAAAGTCTATTTATTTGAATGAATGAAGAATCGGGAATAAACGCCAACCTCTTTGTTCTTCAGCTCTGGATCTCTCATGTTCTCACTGTCCTTCACTAAACTCTGTCTCTGCAGACTTCAGCTCTTCCTGATGGTTTGTTGCTGGTCTTCACTTGTGGGCCGATGGGAATATTCCAGCATTTATTGGTGAATTGCAGTGGGAGGAGCTTCACTGAAGGAGGAGCAGCAGATCTGACAAAATCAAGAATAAATCAATTGGGTTTTTTGATCCTAATTCACACATTTTAAGTATTTATGTTCACATCTAAATTAAGTAAGTTAATAGAGATGTGTTTTATATTAATTCACAAATTCTCTTTTTATTTCTATGAATTTCATTCGCATCCTTTATTGCTACAATTTATCTTGCCTCTCATTAGCATACTGGCAAAGAATTCTAGAACAAAATAAGGAGTACAACAATTAAAAGATACCAAATGTAAACAATGTAAGAATAAAACAAATAATGCACAAATCCTAAATGCCTAAAGTGCTTGAAATCCTTGAATTTGACTATTCAAAATGGTAAAATCCTTGAAAACAACCATATTTATGAAAAGGAACTTGAAAAGTGTTATTTTATATTTTTGGTAAAACAATCTTTTCACACAAAATTAATGCTGCAGCCCATCTGATATAAATATAGAGCCATTTTACAC
>NW_015524545.1:0-1128 GCF_001515645.1 Sinocyclocheilus grahami
CCAAGTCGTTTAACTCTCTGAATATCATCGGTTAAGTTAACAACCAGTCGTCTGCGCCATCTAGAGTTTCATGACTGAACTATATATTTATACTGATATAAAAAGCAACTGTGGCTAATATTTATATATAAATCAAACGTTAAAAATGTATACACATAAACACATGAAACACAAAGCTAGAAAATGACACAAAAACTGTGCTTTTTAAATACAAAAAGGTCATATTTTATAATAATGTTATGGTAGATATAAAGAAAATATGAATAAAAACAATTTACCTTTTTGTATGTTTTCTCTCTACTATTATTGCTAGACCCGCTGACTCCGTTCTCATTGGCTGATGACATCTGAAGCAATAAAGAGTTAAAAGTTAGACTAGTCTAACTCACAACCATAAGCCGAGCATACGTAAATAATATCCTCAGGCTCTGTCCAGCTGTATACCATCAGATTTGCTGATACAGACCACATGATATCCTGCCAGAGTAATTGAGTGGCTTGTAAATGCAGAAAATGTGTGGCTTTGCTAATAAAATATGATGCAATTAGGGTTTACCTTGTTTTAAACTCTGAACACAAGTGTTGGTCTGCTGTTCAGCGCTCCTGCATGGCTCAGTCATGTGGACTGGATGGAAAGAAGAGGTCAGGGTCAGAATGGATGTTCTTCCTGTCAGCCAGAGCATAGGAAGGGGTATGTCCTAGTTAGTGTGTGGCAGTGGCTGAAAAACCAAACAATTTACAAGATGTATGGGTGAATCACGAAAATCTGTCATGAACATGTCAAGGTTATATTTCAACCCAAAATCTGAAGAAAGACCTTTTATTTTGACCATTAAGATTTTGTGTACTGTTAAATAATTTTTTTGTTGTTTTATTCATTTGTTTATGTAAATATTGTTATGTCAATTTGTATTTTATTATTTTTATAGATTAATATCAATGCATACTTTTGATATTATTAAAGGAATTAATTACATTTTAAAATGTAAACTTTACAATATATAAAAAACAGTTGTTTTGTTATTGTGTTATTGTATTTTTGTATTGTATTGTAGTAATATTTTATAGTGTTACTGTTTTTGCTGTATTTTTGTAAATGTATTCTTGGTGAGCATAAGAGACTTCTTT
>NW_015524546.1:0-1127 GCF_001515645.1 Sinocyclocheilus grahami
ATATCTCACAATTCTGACTTTTTTCAGAATTGTGAGGAGTTGTAATATAAAAAAATTGCAATTAAATTTTTACTTTTTATCCTGCGTTGGAAACAAGCTTCCATATGTTCAGCCCTAACAAGCACACGCTTTCCTCCAGACTCAGTGTTTTATCAGCGAGTCTGAGATAAAGCTCTGCGTTCCTGTCTGGATGTTTTTCTCAGAGTCTTTGGTCAATGTCCTGCTGACCTGCTGTGTGTGTGTGTGACCTTTCTCACACCGATAGCCTAGTGTCTTCACTGAGTGTGTTAAAGAGCTTCATTCATGCTGCCGGCCGTGCAAACAAATGCTAATGAAGCATTCTGAGGATGTGACGGCACTGTCTGCAGGAGAGAGGATATCTGTTCACTTCAGCTTTAGTCAAGTTTATTGGTCATTGTAAACTCTTCTAATGAAATTTGTCATTGTAATTGTCTTGTTTCAGTGCTGCAAACACCATGTCCTTGTGAAGTGAGTCATGCAAGAGTTTTGTTGAAGGCATTTTGTATTTTAGACCCTGTTTCTGTATACTTAGTGCTTAAACTTGGGTTTTCTCTTTCTTTTTCCATCTGAAAAGAAATTAATTATATTTTGCATTAAGAAAATAAAACCTATTTGTTGCATTTTTTTATGATATTTGTGTACATTTCACCACCAAATGTTTATTATTGTAATGCACCTGGATTCTTTTAGTTTAATTCTAATTCTGATTCATTGCAATGCACAAATAGTTTTTACTATATTACAATACAACACTCTATGCAAGAATGTAAATCAGCTTAAATTAAAATAGAAATGTTACCATCATACTTATTGTGTATATATAGTTTCAATAAATGCATTTATTTGTACACATTACAGTAATAAAAATATATTTTGTTATGATAAATAGTGGTAAGAAATGTGCTTAAGCGACATGAAAATAGTATATTTTTGTTTTTAAAGGTGACATAACATTCTAAGTTCAAATTCGTATTATTCCCAAGTGTAATTCACTAATTGCTGTTACTGTATTACAATAAAATACTCTAATACAAGAAATTAAATCAGCATAAATTAAAGTATGACAATAAGTGCTTTTATTTACACATATTAAAGTAATAAAAATT
>NW_015524547.1:0-1127 GCF_001515645.1 Sinocyclocheilus grahami
CACAGAGATACTATGGTATTTTGAAATGCAAAATGAATGTACCGTTATGTTTCTCTGCTGGCTTGTTAAATAACTTTACGTACGGTGACCGGTGTTTTGACGTGCTCGTCGCCGTCACAAACAACTGGGCGTGGCTGAGGCAATATTAGCCAATGAGAGGCTGCGCTCATGAACCCCCATCCACTTTCTCTGGAATGCGTACTTATCTGCTGTGTTTTGTTATTGAATGTATTTTTATTTTTTATTTCATTATGACGTAAACTGAATGTCAGTGATGTAATTTATAATCGGACCGGTTTAAAGGCCCCCCTGAAATCACTGACTTGGGTCCCCCTCGGTTGAAATGGCGGTCCGAGGGAGCATATTTCGGCTGGGCCCTCTCTGGACTAGTGCCCAGGGCACGTGCCTGGTATGCCTGTGCATTAATCCAGCCCTGCATTTGTCTGTCATTTTTTAAATTGTTACTATTTGTTTCAGAATGTTCAGAACCTGGACGTTTTGAATGTTCAGAGAACATTCAGAAATAATATTTTGATGGGAACATTAGCAAAAAAAAAATTCTAATAAAGCTCTAAACTAAAAAACTAAAATTCTTTGAACATATTTTTGTTTGCTGGAAGTCTCTCAATTAATATGAGTTTACAAAAACTGCATGCATGTATAATAACTGTATACACAGTGTGTGTGTGTGTAAAATTATGAAATTATATATCATATAATTGTACGACACTGCTGAAACTATCTGCATGCAGACATGTTTTCTGGATTTTTCACATTTCTGGAGATGTGGAGTTTTTGGATTTGTTGCTGTGGATATTTTTAGATCTCGATGAATGGACTATTCTGTTCACTCTGTTCCTAAAAAGGATGTTGTGAAATGACAGCATAAACTATATCCTTTAACCCACATTTGGACGGCACTAAACAGAATCTCGTGGAAAATATTTTCTTGGAGACTTTTGAGAGGTCAGTGATTGGGCATTTGCTCCGAAGACCAATGAAACAAACGGGCATATGATTTGGCATAAAACAGATTTGTAAAACTTCGTCCTTTTAATACTTCTCCTTCTTTTTTAATACTTTTAGTACTTGGACCACTTCTCTTCTCTGTCTACATGGCATCACTA
>NW_015524548.1:0-1127 GCF_001515645.1 Sinocyclocheilus grahami
CGGTAAAATGATCCGAACTTCCCATCACTATTTGTTGTTTTTTTTTACTTTCTTCTCCTGTGTCCTATTGTTAATGCAATCCAGAATGGCATTAGTTTGAGCTGCGCCCTCTACTGTACAGACGTTAACTGACATTTCCGTATCCATTTCACTTTTTCAAATGCTTTTACATTTGCCAAAAAAATAACTTTTTTATATCAAAAGCAAGCAATAAAGAAGCAAGCCCAGCCCAGATGAGAAAACGTTACGCAAAAGTAACGTAACGCATTGCTTTCCATAAAAGTAATTTAATTAGTTACTTTTTTAGGGAGTAACGCAATATTGCAGTGTATTAACTTTCCCCAAGACTGATTGGTAACTAAACAGTTGCTGTTAGCCATTGACTTCCATACTATTTTTTTTTCATACTATGGATGTCAATGGATTGGTTTGATTACCAACATTCTTCAAAATATCTTCCTTTTGTGCTCAGCAGAAGAAAGAAACTCATACAGATTTGCTACAGCTTGAGAGGGAATAAATGACGACAGAAAAACGATCCCTTTAAAAAACGAACATGAAAAAGAATCATGATAAGATCGTGGGTTCCTTCCTGAAAAAATCGTGATATGATATTTTTGTGATATCACCCACCCCTAATGAATATGTTCCGTCTGCCGTTGACACATACAGAAGAGATTAAAGGAACACAGACCTGTCTGCGTCTGGTATTGACATTGACTGCCGCTCCAGTTGTGTGGACAGGTGCACTTGTACTGGTTCAGAGCCTCCACACAGGTGCCGCCGTTCTGACACGGGTTACTGGCGCACACACTCACATCTGTGTGAAAGACAACAGCCTTATAGTGCAGACCAGTGTTTGTTCTCTGAGGAGCTGAGATCAATGATGTTACAGTTCACAATAAACAGCTTTGATGGCAAATCATCCCAAATAAATGTTGGCCTAATGCAACTAATCTTAAAATGAGAAATTAAAACATATTTGGCATACAGAAAATGGATCATATGACATTTATATTACCATAATGAACCCGGATCTGTTGTGTGTAGGTGTTTTTTTGTTGTTGCAATTTTCATTTTTGTTTATAATTATTTTATAGTAATATTTGATGGAATTAAAATTAAAG
>NW_015524549.1:0-1127 GCF_001515645.1 Sinocyclocheilus grahami
ATTCCTCACAGGCTTGACGTTATGCTTTTTACTAAATACAGACCTCATCTTAGTTTCATTCAAACCACGATTCCTTCCTGCGTGGCTCAGTCTTAAGGAGATAACTGTAATGTCTATTTGGTGATTTGTGCATGGCTGTATACAAAATCTTCTCATCATTCAGTAAATATGCATTTCTTCAGAAACCTTCACTGTGGAAGAAGCAGTTGAAGCTATTGGTTTTGGAAAGTTTCAGTGGAAGCTGTCTATGCTAACAGGAGTGGCATGGGTAAGAAATTCAGCATTATATAGTATTTTAAACGCAAGTGATGTTTACTGAACAAATAGCTTAAATTTGTTTGGTTCGTTCAGTTTACTTAAAAACTTGTTTCATGATAATTCAAACTCATATGTTTCATATTTGCGTGCAAAGATGGCCGATGCTATGGAAATGATGCTCCTTAGTATTGCAACTCCTCAACTGCGCTGTGAGTGGAGGCTCTCCAGCTGGAAAGTGGCATTCATAACAGCGGTCAGTATATTCACTGTTAAACACTAACATGGTTAAACAACTCCTGGGGTTACATTTGGACATAGCTTACGGTAGAATGTTGATTTTTCACACTCTGTGTTGCTAAGACTTTCATAATATTTAATCTTATGGATTATTGTCATTTTGTACCTTGTTAGACAGTGTTCATTGGAATGATGATCAGCTCCGCACTTTGGGGCAACATTTCAGACAAGTACGGCCGAAAAGTGGTATGTTTGGTTTAAAGTGAAATGAGTAAATTAATAATGTCAGTGCAAGCATTTTTATGTAACTAAGAACTTAAAGCAGTCATTGTTGCCTCACTGACAGCATCGCCGTCTCCATCTTTTAGTGTTTAATACTCTGCATGCTGTGGACATTGCACTATGGGCTTCTCAGTGCTTTCGCACCTACTTACAGCTGGATCTTAGTCTTGCGAGGCCTCGTGGGGTTTGGCCTTGGAGGAGCCCCTCAGTCGTGAGTTTTTCCATCAGTGAAGTGTGACTCTTGGTTTTATTACAAACTCAAAGGTCACATTAAGTGAGCAACATTCAGTAAGAATTCAGTACTTCCTCAGGGGCGGACTTACCCATTAGGCAAAGGTAGGCGACCGCCT
>NW_015524550.1:0-1127 GCF_001515645.1 Sinocyclocheilus grahami
GAAACATCACAGAGGAATCTACTCCTTCATGCACTCTTCAAAAACTCTAATAGTCCCTTGTCTCATCTCAATTGTTGCCAAAGGGTTAGGCTGTGAATGAACTTCTAATGTACATGGATGGATGGTTTTCCCTTTTGAGTGTAAATGTCACAATGTGCAGATGAGTGGAAATAATTCCCAGCTAAATACGTCATGTTTCTATGCAATTCAAAGGCAGTGAATTCTGGTTAATCTTGATTTTTACATTCTTGCTGTTTCTAACATAACTCATGCATTATACTTATTTGCTGCAGATGTCTGTGTCTGATCCCCCTGATATCATACCTGTGCCGAAGCCTCGCTCGAAATATTTACATGGAGTAGGTGTAGGTGAAAGGTGAGCACATGCTGTGCATCTATTGTCTGATTTAATCACAAAACAAGAAGCCTTCGCTGATACAATACAATACAGACTTTTAAAGATTTTCTAACAGGAGTTGGTTACTTGATTCCATCTAATATGAACACTGAAATGAAAAACACTGTTTCAATATTGTACTCAATACACTTACTATGCTCAAATATCTTACAGAAATGGTCTGTTGCCTTGTCCAGGTGTTAAGGCTGATACACAGACGAAATCTGAAGGTACTTTTACTATGTTTTCTTTGCAAAAATATTAATATCAGTAATATATGTATCCATGTATCTGTCATGTTGACCCAGAATACAGTACCTTAAAGTATTATTTCTATTTCATGTTGGAAATGTAATAATATAATGTGTAAAGTGAGTATAGGAAGTCAGCATCCCTTTCAAAATATTCACTTTTGTTTTGTGTCCCAATAAAAGTTTGAAATGAGAAACACATAAAAGTCTGCTTTTACACATATAAAACCAAGTGGGGAAATAAATGAATAATTCTGGAATTTAAATATAAAGCCATAAAATACAATATTTACATTTGCATTCATTCATTTAGCAAACACTTTTAGTCAAATAAGGGACATTTCAAGCAATTTATCATAAGAGCTAACATTATTTGTAATACACAATGCAAAGTGTAAGTTAGATTAGCACACAACCTAGAAATGAAATGCAAAACATTAGTCAAGTCAAGTCAAGTCTGCTTTATTGTCAATTCTTCC
>NW_015524551.1:0-1127 GCF_001515645.1 Sinocyclocheilus grahami
TGCATAATGAAAACAAGGGCATGGAATGAAATGTTTAAGCAACAAGAACGGTTTGGCCCGACGGTGGGAAAGTGGCTTTAGAATTGAATCTCAAATATGACTCTTCATGAGATACATATTGACTGTTGTCAATCTCCTCTACTCTATGAAGAGTCTATAGTGGTTTTCAAAAGTTCTTTAACATCATAAAGTGGGTACCTGCAACTCTGTGTGGTATCGAGTTCGCATGTTTGCTCAGGAAGTTCTTGTTGAAAGTCTTGGGGTCACTCTCGCCAAACAGTTTTGTGATCTCCTGCTTCAGAACCGTCTGCACTGCCTCCGGCATGTCCTTACTATCCGACACTGAAAACAGACACAGATCTTATTGTTCCTGTATCTTTTTTGTCCCATGTGAGGAAACGATATGTGCCTTTATGTACCTCCTTTGAAGAATCGCACCAAACACTGGTGGAGCCAGGGGTGATCGGGGTCCAATGAGTAAGCTCTCTTCACCGACTGCAGCATCAATAGATACTTCTCTACAAACACGAATTATGAGTTTTAAATCACACATCCTGAAACATTATGAATCACTATGTTCAAGTTCATCAGTATGCTCACCTTTCCTGAGGTAGATCTCAAAGGCCAGCAGATGCGTGTCTATTTTATTCTTTACTAAGTTCTTGAGTGGAGTCAGGAACTTAACCGCTTCTTCTAGAGGATTCTCCACCTACAGACAGAAACAGCACATTCTGATGAACAGAATCAAAATATTTTATCCTGTAAAGTACAAATGGCTTTGTCAACATACACACCTTGGCCAGTTTTTCTGGTATGAGCTCCTCTTTAGGTCCTCCAATCTCCTCCTCATCCTCTTCCTTTTTCTTCTTTTGGTTCTTTAGCAGTTTTTCTTTTTCAGCATTCTTCTTTTCCTCCTCTAACTGGGCTTTCTTTTGGGCACGTCTCTGTTTGTTGCGCAATTTCTTCAGCTCCTTGTCCGTTAGGTTGGCTACAGAATAAAAAATTGTTAAGAAAAAACTATTTTTTTTCCAAAAAGCAAGGATGGACCTCTAAAGTTTGAATATGGTTTGTGTGCATGACTGTACCATTGTCGGCCTGCGACTCCTTGTTGTCATCGGAGAGCGGGT
>NW_015524552.1:0-1127 GCF_001515645.1 Sinocyclocheilus grahami
ACTGACATTTAGATCTTAGAACTGAAAATAAAAGCTATACAGTCATACCTACAACTCATTAGCCAGAGTAATGAAAGGATTACTGGGAAACGAGAAAGCTAGCATTTCAAATGACATTTTACTGTAAAATGTGAAGCCAATTCTTTCAAATTCTTCTCGAAAAATATCTCGCACACACGCACGCTCGCGAGCACAATCACACACTAATCCCTGAGGGTCCCTGGTTTGGCTGAGAATCTGGGTGGGGGTCCTGTTGAAAACGCATGATTCTAACCATTATATTGTTATTATTACATATCATTTTATATACTACTAAGTGCTAGATCAGTGTAGATGAAACTATGGATTGGTTCAGACATGAAATGTGAAGAGATAACATTCTTAATCAGCAGTATTATTATTATTATGTTGTTGTGAATGGCTAAGCTAGCTGAGATAAAAGGCAGGTCAGAGTTTGCATGGATTTTTAGGCTAATATATCAGAAAAATTCATGTGTGCATCTTTCAAATCCATATATTTATGATCAGATCTAGAATAGGTATTAGAATAACTCTAATAAAAGCTAAAACACGCGTCCCTTTATCTTTTAAATGAAGCCTTTACATCTCAATAAAAATATACCGCATACATTTGAATACACAATAGGTTTACAGCATCATTACTGCTAGAAAAACAACATTCTTCCTTCAGTACTTCACGCTAATATTTGTTTATTAGACAGGCTTTACTGTCAGTCTGTTCGCTTTTATCACGGATCAAATAATCATACTTGCTCTCTTTTTCTGCTTTGTCTTCGTATCGCTGTCAAGCTCACACACATATTCGAGCTCTTTTCCAGCAGACGGGAAAACTACACCTTTTATGCAAAGGTTTGCTGCTTTTACCACACTATCAAAGACAACAAGATCACAGTGGAATAGAATTAAACACACAACAGAAAGGATAACTGGTGGAGGACGCATCAGTTCCGGGTCGTTCCGGTGCTGCTGATTGGATGGGCTCTTGTCACGTGTTTGAAAGCTATTTCAAGTTCAACAGGACCTGGTTTCTTTCATCTCTTGCTGTTGCTTTCTCATTCATGCAAACTATGTTTTTATTTAAAGGCCACATATATATATATATATAT
>NW_015524553.1:0-1126 GCF_001515645.1 Sinocyclocheilus grahami
ATATAAAAATATATTAATATATATATTACTTCATGTATGCAAAAATAAGAAAACAATAATAATCCAAAAGTAATTTAGATTTTGTTTTACTTGAAGGAGAGACCTGCAACCACCCAAAAACCCTAGTATCTGCATATCAATGCTGGCAACCGTTCACAAGACCCTAGCATTGTGGTGGTGAGTTTTGCACAGACAAGTACCATTCCGATGTTTTGTAGTTTTTAAAACTATATTCGAATATCTTAAGGATCTTTAATTACCTCTGCAATCTCCAGGTTGCCACGAGCGGACAGACCTAGAGGCGGCAGCGGGGAGGCACAGAGAACAGCAGGCTGCAGCAGTGTGAACAGGCCCAGCCAGAGGTTCCCCATGTCTGCTGTGAACTCAACTCTCTCAGAAGGGTTTATATACAGGTATAACTATCCTGACATCCACACGTGAAACAGACTATCTGATTTAAATGCACGTTCAAGTCAAAACAAGCAGCACACTCTGGTATTTTAACATTGATTATATGTTACAGTACGTGAACTATCCAAAAGTTTAAGCCAAAACGTGCATGTAAAGATTCAGCCCTGCGGTGCTGTGGGGTACAGGGGGAGTTTTCCTTTTTTTTTCTTTTCCTTTAATATAGTTGCTAGAAGCACACAGTGGGAAATCTCTCAACACGACAGTATCATCGTAAAAAAGCTTTTTGCCATTTAAAAAGCATTTGGCTTTTTCACTATAATTAGTGTAACTGTTTCATTAAACACACTATCAGAATGAAATATGAAAGCATTCAAGTTTATAATACCATAAATCAGTACCATAAAAGCAGATATTATGTCTGTAAATAGGGCAGTGGTGTAAGGTTCGTGATAAATTGCATTTCCTTACTATACTTAATAATTATTTTGGAGAATTTGTTTGCATTTTAGAGTAAAAATCACACTTTAACTCTTTAAAATACTTTAACTCCCAACACCTTGTTTAATAGATACTATGTTTTAATTCAGTCCGCATCTACTTCCCAATGGTCTCTAAATGGACCTTTGACCGACAAGCCAGACTCTCAGACACTCAATATGCTTTTCTGCTTTGATCCATATACAGCGATTCCTGTTTAAATACATCTAAATATAAA
>NW_015524554.1:0-1126 GCF_001515645.1 Sinocyclocheilus grahami
TGTGACACTGAAGACTAGAGTAATGATGCTGAAAATTCAGCTCTGATCGCAGAAATAAATTACATTTGAACAGATATTGACATAGAAAACAGCTATTTGAAATTGCAAAAAATATTTCCAAATTTGACTGATTTTACTGCATTTTTTATCAAATAAATGCAGCCTTGGAAAGCAACTTTTTTCAAAAACATTAAAACAAATCGTAACTATTTCAAACTTTTGTACATGATTTACATGAAAAAGTGATGGGAAACCTGAACAGAAGGAATCAGTTCTAACATAAATTGTTGCATTGAACTGAAAGCAAGAATGGTTTTATGAAACGTTCGCGCCGAATTTTGAACATATTTTATGAGGTTCATACAATATAAAAACGTGTGCAGTGGCTTTGGCTTCACATGCAACTGAAAAAGTCATAAGAAATGCCAAAGATGCATGTTTTGAAAAAACGATATATTCACTCTCGGCTCTTACAAGGATTTATAGGATTTGCATTGTACTTAGATTTAAACTTATCATAACCTAGCTTGCGATATAGGACCAGTAGGGCCAGATTTACTGTTATAAACTACTGGCTACTGTCAGGATTTACTAAAGACACACAGTGAAACTTTAGTGCTAAAAAGGTGTGGACACAAGTTATTTTTACGGCTGACCTTATTGCATATGAATCTGTAGGAGTTTCCATTTCAGATGCAACATTTACGGGAGGAAACTATTTAAATGAATCACACAAGTGCGGTAGTTAATTACTTGTATTACTTGTACTCCATTATTTAACATGTAGATTGTGAGGATGGCAGCAGTGACCCTCTAGGAAATGAATGGTTTCAGTCTTCATCGGGTTTCGAGTCTCTACAGTCCTCCCACATGATCTGTATCATGATGTCTGCGTGTTAAACCACAGATTAAAGTCACGTTTGAGTTTACAGGCAAATAAAGATGTTCTCTTAATATCACAGGATAATCCCAGACAATCTCTCTCCGTCTCTCACTTACTAATCTACTTAGAGATGATCGCAGATCCTGTCTGTGTCCCAGTCCCCGTATTCAACACACAAACCAACACCGTCTATCGGCAATTCGTTACTATTTTACATTTTGCCAAATTGGTGATTAATTCATA
>NW_015524555.1:0-1126 GCF_001515645.1 Sinocyclocheilus grahami
TTGTTATTTTGTTTTCAGAATTGGGATTTGTTTTGCACTTCTCTGCCACCGTACATTATAAATATATAATGCTTCACGCCCCCTCGTGGCTGGAGATGAAATTGAGTAGGCCCTATGTATGCAAATCCGTTAGTAGCCTATTCCAAAAACAGAGTTAGTAAAAAGCAGTTGCTTTGTTGGTGCATGAAGCCCAGAAGTGCGCTGATTTTATTTGGCACTAGCCAGGACACAATATTAAACACAGACTATATAAGAATTCTATCCTTTATTCTCATTTAAGCTACTACTTATACTGTTAGGCTATATATATAACTATACATATATAATTAATTATGCTATAAATACGTTTTAACTGGTTTAAATTGGTGGGCTTGCACAACATATATTGTAAGCAAATACTATTCTAACAGTTGTGTTTCTAAAATTTGATTGTATGCTTAGTTACAAATCAGTTCAATTTTGTATTTCATTTGGCAACTAAAGATCTTCTCTTTCGAACCTATAGACCAATTCATTTATTATGATATTATTGTTAAGACATGCAATTGTTTAATTAGCATTGCCTATTTATCGTAATGATGTTGCCACATAAATACCCCCAAATAATATTAATTATAATAATTATTGTTGGTGGTGGTGTTAAAGCGGTCACAAAAAGCTGTCTAAAACTCCCTTACCCGTGTTAAAATCACTGTAATGCCCAGACCCCAGTGGTTTATTGTTTATATAGGCCTAAAACAAAAATGTACAATGATAAAATGTTTTATCTAGGCCTAATTTAACATAAATTTGCAATAGACAATTCCGGTACATCATTTATTATCCCTCAAGCTGTTTGTGGTTGCCAAGCAAGCAGCAACTTGATGAATAAGGCTTGTATTAAATAGATTTTCTTAGGTGTCTATTTAGTCATTTTATTTGTCCGAATCGGAACTATGGCCTGTTATTATATGGCCCCTTTATTTGACATAACATGTTGATATTGTACCCTAAATGAAAATGCTACTGCACTTCTCTCAGTTTTTCACTAGATGGCAAACAAGTCAGCTGTTGTGGGTAGGGACTGAGCTTCAGGCTTTGTAAGGGTCGGGCAAAACAAATGTAGGGTTTCTTTTAGATCCCCCCT
>NW_015524556.1:0-1126 GCF_001515645.1 Sinocyclocheilus grahami
TACAAAGATGTACTTAAGCCCTACTTCAGTGTGACATTTCATTTAATTGTAATTAACATGCAGTTAAATTGCTGAAAACATTACATTCAGTGTGCACTTAAGTATATTCTTTTAAAATTATATATTATTATTTTAAATAATGCACAGTGTATTTCTTTTTCACAAGGATAGATCCCTCGAAGAGAAACCTCTTCAAACACATTAATTAATTAATCCCCCCAAAAAGTATTCTTCATTTCTAAGGATATTTCTTCTTCATGCAGCTCTATAACTAAATCATCACTGTGTTCTTATTGGTGCTTTGAGGTTTTGTCTTAGTACCAATGTAATATGTTTAGCTAATTATACCTAATGTGTATGTTTTTTTTTGTACATCATAGAATGTTTTATGTGTAATATTGCCCTTGCTGCAGTAGTTAGATGGATCCACACTTGTTCACATTTCCTCTGATGTGTAAATTTGATTACGGAGAAAACTCTAAAGAAGCCTGTGCATCAGTAGATTGAGTAGGGCCAAATTTGTTGGTCAAAGCACATTCTGATGACAGATCAATTATAAGAGATCAATGCCATGATCACAAGAGCACAGTTTTGTAAAAAGCTGATAAAGGAAGGATCTGATGGGGTTTTAGCCAAGATTGTGCATTTCATGCTGACTGGAATCAAATGACCTGCATCTGTTGAGAATCGAGACCAGTGTCATTTCTGATTATGCAATACATCATTTTATTATAGAACTTACCATTGCTGGGAGATTTGATGCATTGAATCCAGGATTCGGTAAATTATCCAGGCCAATAGGAGCACCAGGAGCACCCCAACCTCCTGCAAATACATGCATTTAAAACAAGCAAACACATAAACAAAAACCTAAAACTCCAACACCAATTATGACTGAACCATAGCAGTGCACTTCACAGTTGAAATGAAATCAAAACCAACCTTATTTACTTCATTAAAACATGTTCCTGTCTTATAGTGCATGTTTCAATGCTTCATGCTATTCCAAAGAGAAAAATGTAATGTACTTGGTCTGAAGTGAAAGTGACGTGACGTGTTGCCCAAGTATGGTGTGTCCCAAACTTGGAATTTGTGCTCTGCATTTAACCCATCCAAGTGCACACAC
>NW_015524557.1:0-1126 GCF_001515645.1 Sinocyclocheilus grahami
ACAGGGAGACAGGACATGAGAATAACGAACCGACAAACACACATTCAACAAGGTGTCCTATAAAAGGAATCGCTAATGAGTTGCAGCTGGCGCGCTCTGATTGAGCGCCAGCTGCAACCACTAACGAATGACGTACACACATACAACCACATGACAAGACGCAAAAGGACCGCACGGACCCATGAACCGTGACATTCCCAGGAAGACGTACCTGATGATTAAATTCATCGATAAGAGAGTGGTCCAGTATGTCCCTAGCAGGTACCCAACTTCTCTCCTCCGGACCGTAACCCTCCCAGTCCACCAAGTACTGAAATCCTCTTCCCCTCCGCCTTGAGTCCAGAATACGCTTTACTGAATAGGCTGCTTCCCCGTCTACGAGACGCGGCTGTGGAGGAACCGGGACTGGCGGATTAATGGCTGAATGAAAAACAGGCTTAATTTTGGATACATGAAACACCGGATTAATTCTCCTGTACGCTGGAGGAAGTTTGAGGCGGACTGCCACCGGACTAATAATCTTGGTGACAGTAAACGGGCCAATGAATTTGGGAGCAAGCTTATTACTGACGGATCGGAGAGGAATATTCTTGGTTGAAAGCCACACCTTTTGACCGACGACGTAAACGGGAGGTTTCGACCGGTGGCGATCGGCCTGGACCTTGGTGCGCGCCCCCACCTGGAGGAGGGTCACCCTGGCCTTGCTCCAGGTGCGTCGGCACCTCTGGACGAATGCGTGGGCAGAGGGGACCGCGACTTCGGATTCCATACTAGGAAAAAGGGGTGGCTGGTACCCTAAGCTACACTCAAACGGAGATAGACCCGTAGCAGAGACTGGTAACGA
The DNA here is from genome assembly GCF_001515645.1 of Sinocyclocheilus grahami. Lineage (NCBI taxonomy): Eukaryota > Metazoa > Chordata > Actinopteri > Cypriniformes > Cyprinidae > Sinocyclocheilus > Sinocyclocheilus grahami. The sequence continues at coordinate 845 of NW_015524557.1, forward strand.
GTTATGTGCGTACTCAACCCATGAGAGTTGCTGGCTCCACGAGGAGGGGTTCTGAGAAGCCAAACATCGCAACACTCGTTCTAAATCTTGGTTGGCCCTCTGTCTGACCATTACTCTGGGAATGAAACCCAGAAGAAAGACTAACCGTCGCCCCCAACAATCTACAAAACTCCCCAAAATTTGGATACAAACTAGGGCCCCGTCAGAGACCACGTCTACCGGGAGGCCATGTAAACAAAAAACGTGGTCTATGACAGCAACTGCTGTCTCTCTGGCTGAGGG
>NW_015524558.1:0-1126 GCF_001515645.1 Sinocyclocheilus grahami
AGCAAAATATATAACACTGTTATAGTGGTTTTTGGATATTTTAATTAAAAAAAACTTACATATTGTGCCTTTAAATACTGTTAAGAAGAGTATTTTTGCAAATATCTGAAAATTCATATCATAAGCCTGCTGACTATATCTTCCTGGAACTATCTAGCCAAACTGGCTTTCAATTTTGAGAAAAATCTTGCCATTTTTATGTGCAACAGGTTTATAGGAGTCAAAACTCACTCTCCACTATTACTCACCAAAATTTCAACAAAACTCTTCAGCTCACTCAGTGTTTATTTCCCTAAACCAGTGGATTTGAGATCTGAAGCTGTTACACAATGACTAGAGAGAAAAATGCAGACCATATAAGCTCATGCAAAGCCAGACTAATAATCTCCAATTAAAGTATTGGGGAAAGAGAGGAGGGAGCCAGTAAGCATGGATAGACGTGACGGTGAGGATAGGAGGCCTGTAAAACACAGCAGTGAACATTAGAGAGGACAGGCGGGTGACATAGACCCTGGATAAAGGTGTGTGTATACAGGAGATGAGCCAAAGCCACATGCTCAGAGATCAAGGTTTTGAAATGAGTAGTGACATGGTAATTAGTGTCATCAATCACATTTGAGCCACGGGGGGACCGGTGGAAGCTGGACTCTTGTTTCGAATAAACAGAAGCCAGTTTTCCTGAGTCATCAACCACCTGCTTCTGCATCAAGCTGACCTGGGAATCACTGCTGATGCACTTTCTAATGACACCTAGTTCCTCCACGGACAGTGATGTACAACTTGCACCAAGTTTTGCATCCTCATCAAAGTCGGTATTATAAGTCTCTATGGTAGCGGCGCACTTTTTTGAGCTGATGTGTGCACTAGCGTGTCTGCTTGCTCAAGTATTCAGCTCAGCATTTGTATTTTTAGTATCAGGAAGAGCATCTCGGATGACTCAAAGTTATTATCGTCAACCAATGGGTGCAAATATTTTGGAGCAATACATGGGCGAAGGAAATTCCTAGGCAACATGTTTATGACAGTTTTTGCCGTGCTGAAAGCCTCTTTTTTGGTAAATCAAGGGTAAACAAATCGAAGGTGGGCGAATTTATGTGCTGGAACCACAGGGGGTGGTTGCTCCAAG
>NW_015524559.1:0-1126 GCF_001515645.1 Sinocyclocheilus grahami
TTTTAAATGCTCTCTTTGGGTTCACTCTGTATTCTCCATTGAGAAATGTTTTAGCATAACTCAAGTATTGATTTTGTACAGTGCCTTGTGTACCCGATCACATTTATTAGCTGAAAAACCAAGAGCTGGTGAATGCAGTTCATTTCAAAGAGTCACACAATACCCTTCATGGGTCATACTGTACGGCCAAAAAAGTCAGTAATCTCTGTGTTTTAGGGTCTTTGTAATACCTGAATATTATTAGGGGTTTCATTTTTCCACACTCTATTTCCGAGATCTAACCAGCCAAGACATTTTGATCTGTATTTAGGACAAAAGATGCCAAAAGAACCAGCCAAAGGACAATTAATGGGACAGAAGAACTCATTAAAGTGATGTGTGTAATTTTTTTCTGCATTAATACTTTTTATATGCAGAGACAAGAAGCTGTCAAACTCTATAAAAGCACCATAAATGTATCACGAAAGCAGCCCATATAAAGTCATATGCATGCTTTTTGAAATTATTCAAATCATTATAAAAACCTAATGCTTTGCTATTTCTATTTTAAAGCATCTTACTCAGTTTATTTTTACATTTTCTCATTTTCTTTCCATTTGTTCAGCCTTCCTTTAAATTCCAGCTTCACGCTGACTTGCAGAAGGCTGTCTTCTTTCCCACATCTCTTGCAAAGCGTTTTAACCTGTGCCCTCTCCTTTGCCTCTTATGCATGGATGCCTTAAACGGCGTTCCCTTCTGAGTGGCCTTCTCTGGCACCAATGCACGCTTAAGCCCCAAGGTTTACTTTTAAATTTGGGATTCCACCTCACACATTAGAGGAATGTCAGGGCTGAGCAAACACATTAACGTCACAGCAGAGGCCTGCCAGAGTCTCACCTCCTCCTCCTCCTCCTCCTCCTCCTCCTCCTCACACCGCTTTCAAGCCATTTTTTAGTGCACAGAATTATTTAATAGATAGAAAATATATGGTATATAGATATGCCATAAAAATAGATGGCATGAGCTATCATGGCGAGTAAATGGATGTTACAATATTTATATTTATATATTATAATAATTTTGTATTCTTTATTTTTTTATGTATTTTACATTATTTTATTACAATATGCAATGAATAAATGTAATA
>NW_015524560.1:0-1125 GCF_001515645.1 Sinocyclocheilus grahami
CCTTCAGGGAACGAGGGTTACACAAGTAACCTAGACGTTTTCTGGTTACCTGTAACTTTCTGCACCACTCAAAATACTGCAGGAAGATAAAAATAAAGATAATTTTACTTAAATACTCTGACATGAGGACACTCATTTTATAATCTGTCAAAAAGTTACTTGGAAGTGTTATATTATTCACTAATTATCTGTGTTTATCGTGCATGACTAGCTGAGCTCAAACCAACGCGAACGTTGTGTTGCGAACATTAGATCATATACAGTACTGCAGTGTTTACATTTATTCTGACATTAATACATGTAAACAGTGTATTTATATTGTTTGTATTTTCATACTGTATGTCGTCAGAGTTTATGAACCGTGGCTTCTACAAAGAATATTTCTCAAAGCTGAGTTTTTTTTTACTGCAGTTTCCAGTGACAGGTGATAAATGGTTACGGTATGGGAATCTATCTGCTGCATCAACACATCGGAAATGGGATCTCCGAAAGATAAGAAATTACAGTGAGTCTGATGTGATTCAAAGAGAACTGGTGCCATGGTGATCCTTCTCTCTGATGGTTCACTGACATAACTTCCAGCGCAGGGACTGGATGTGAGGCACTGGACTTCTGTCATGTTTGGGCTGCAGCGTACAGTGAGCCCCATGAATCATATGGGAAAACTACAGAAATTTCACAATTTGTATCCTGTTCAAACAGTGAAGGAAAAGTGTTGGTGGGAAATAACAGAAGCTAAAGTTTCATAATGGTCCTTCATGAATTTTTTACATTTCTTTTTTAGGAGCAATAGAATTGAAAAGCTACTGCAAGTGAACTGGCCACACTGTTGATTGTAGCACTTCACATGTTGTGAGTAGTGATGAAATGGATAAGAAAATGAGCACCGACATCTGCCATAGCTGGAAAGTTGTTGGTTCACATAGATTGTTTAGCCTATACCATTGAATGGATAGAGCATATTTGTTTAGAGCATGCCCCGTTTAATTCATGTATTCATTTTGTGGATGCATTTTTTTGTGCCTATGCAGCAATATTTTTGTTCGGCCTTCCTCCTGCATCCTCTGCTCTCTGGGAAGTTATTTACATTTATAAACTTTGCTTACTTGCTCTTCCCAAAATGCC
>NW_015524561.1:0-1125 GCF_001515645.1 Sinocyclocheilus grahami
CTGTGTGAATTTCCACTGCTTCATGAGTCTGTCATCTATTATCATTTAAGATTTATCTTAGCACCCTTTTATGCTCAGAAATAGCACTGGCAAAATATGATTACATAAAGCAAATTATACCTTGTTTATATGCAACCCTTCAGTTCTTCTGAATGAATGGCATTATTAATCCTCATGTCATGTGTCTGTATCAGAGAGTCTTCTGAAATTGAGTCAGGAAAGTTAATTTCTCACCTGAACTCTTGACAGTGTATTTGACGGAGCTCTTGACTTGATCTCTTTGAGTAACATTGCATCTCCACTCTCTGTTGTGATATTCATTCAGGAGTGTTGTATTCAGAGTGATGATACAGTGATGTGATGAGGATAATATCTGATATCTGGAGTCTGATCTCGTCAGTTTAACTCCAGTCTGATTCACCCAGAACAGCTCAATTCTCTCAGAACGGATCCAATCATCACAAGAGCCTTCAGCATATGAATACAACTGACAGAAGAGAGTCACAGAGCGGCCTGCACTGATCTCAGTCTGTGAGGATGAGGAGGAGGATGAAGAGACTGAAACACAAAATAACACACAAATCACAGACTCTTCAATCATCAGGAGAGATTAAATGAAGAATTTGCCCTTTTTCAATTGACCACATAAGCATAAAATTACCGTGAAGAACATGCAGATAAACATGTGTATCAGTTCCTTGTTTTTGGTCTCTATTCACACCAGTCCATTGTTGGCAGGTGTAATATCCATAATCTTCTTTATTGATGTTGTTGATGTTCAGAGAGCAGTCAGACCCCAGACTCAGTCTCTCATGTCTCTCTGTGTTGTTCTTCTTTATCCCTGAACCAATCAGTTCAACTGCTGCTGAATAACTGTTATAGTTCCATGTAGTTGATGTGCAGTCATGAAGAGCATTATTACAGAGCAGACGGACATCTTCACCAGAACTGATGAACACATGAGTCTCATTCACTCCACTGGTACCTGAAACACAAGAACATCTGATACATGAAACATACCAGCATAACAAGCAGAAGATTCAAATTATACAGTAATTTTTCTTCACTTAACACAACACTCTCTCCAGAATAAACTATTGTTCTTCATCAGAGAGCTGTTCGAAT
>NW_015524562.1:0-1125 GCF_001515645.1 Sinocyclocheilus grahami
GGGATATATACATATATATCACTTTTAGATATGAGCAGAAAGACTTAACTACATACTGTAAGAGAACCAGAGGAAAATACGAGATTGCATTTTATTATTCATTGGCTTTCGTGCCATTCTGCAGTCTAATGTATTTGTATAATGATTGCTAAACTGTACATAAAGCTGCCAGATCACCGCTCGGAGTTAAAAGGTAAAAATAATTGCACATGACTCTTTATTGTAGAGTAAATGTGTCTTTTTTTCTTATATAAATATTATAAAAACACAAACTTCGTAAAAGTATTCACCTGAAAGGATTTTGGGTTGTTTTCATTTCATTTATATACAAAATACAGTTTCATTAGAAACATCACAAAATAACCATCACTCCAACTCTCAGACATGACTATAAAAGAAAAGACTTATTTCTAAAGTATAAAGGTGTCTTATGTACAAATGGCTCTGGCAGAAGGTATTTTCCAGTTAGTTTTTTCACTTTGCTGTGATGCTGTCAAAGCTTCATTCTGTGTCTGATGATCCAGTAGAGCTGTCAGATGAAGAGGACTCCGTCTCGTTCTTTTTATGGTTTTTCTTGTGTTCCTTCTCTTTCTCCCTTTTTTCCTTCTTCCCTTTCTTCTTGTGACTCTTGTGCTTTTTCTTCTTCTTGCTTACTTCCTCCTCATCATCACTTGATGAATAAGACCTGAGTATAAAAACATAAGAATATTATCAAACAGGGCAGTAATTACATCTAAAATGAACAAAAATCTCATATCACTATTCTAAAGGTGCACATGGCAAGATTTTTTATCTATTAAAAGTGTTTTAGTTCAAATAAATCTATGTATGTGCATATTTATGCAGGACTGGAGTCACTTGAAAATAAAGATCTAATAATTATCTATCGGTCTGTCTGTCTATCCATCCATCCGTATATCTATCTATCCATCCGTCCGTATATCTATCTATCTATCTATCTATCTATCTGTCAGTCCATCCATCCATCCGTATATCTATCTATCCATCCGTCCGTATATCTATCTATCTGTCAGTCCATCCGTCTATCCATCTATCTGTCTGTCAGTCCATCCATCCGTATATCTATCTATCTATCTGTCAGTCCATCCGTCTATCTATCCATCT
>NW_015524563.1:0-1125 GCF_001515645.1 Sinocyclocheilus grahami
ATATAAAACACCGATCTATTCTCAATAATACATTTTTAACAACACCATGACAGATAAATACTTTAAATTGTTGTGTTGCACATTATAGTTCACATCTTATAACCTTATAATGTTTGTTAATTTATTAATTGCTTTTATTTAAATAAAAATGTCTGTTCTTTTAGGCCTAACTGTTTGCATTGTTTCAGAGGGAGCTTTTCTTGTCAATGTTGCTATGCGATTAATATTTCTTCTTATCTGAAGGTATAAAAATGTGGTATCCGATCTGGCCCTCAACCTACAGCACAGACGAACTTGAACTTATAAACCACTTATTGATTTCGACATTCGCGCAGTCATCTTTATATTTAAACGCAATATTGAGAAGAGTGTGTTTGGCAGTATTTGCTGCCCCTCAGCGAAAGTTTGTTTGCACGCACACCAGCACGTCCCAGCCTGTCCTGAGGGACGGAGAGGTGAGTGTTTGATCTGTAATCAGCACACTCCATCTCCTCTCCTTTCGGTGCGTTTAAGGATGAAAGAGATTGATGAAGGCCGTTTGCACGAAGCTCCATCAAGTCGCTTCCTCCGGGGCAGACTTCCTCTCCATCTGCCCTCGTCCCAGTGCCTCGCTTCCCCCCCTGCCACCAACAGGGATATTACTACCACTCTCTGGAAGAGGCCCAGAATCATAAAAATAAAACACACCCTGCCTGTTGGAGTTGGATTACGTGCAGGAGAGAAATGACGGATGACTGGCTGAAAATAAACAGTTGCATTATTGAGTCCAGCTTGCAGAAATGAACCTCCTTTTATGAGACGCTTCACTGTCTGTTTTAAAGGCCACATAAAATGTGCGTCTATGTTATTAGAGTATATCTCTGTACAAATACTGGGCCAATATGGCACTTTAAATGGAACCGTGGTGTTAACGGAACCATGCATGCAGTGAGAGATGTGGCTGAAATGGGCTATGTAGGTTCAAATCTGGCTCGCGACATTTTCCAATCCTGTTCCGAGTCCCTCTTGCGCCATGTAGTCCTATTTGAATAAGCGTTTTACTCCACAAACTCAATTATGTGGCAAATTGTGTTTTGGCAAACTTGTCCCGGACAGGAATATCTGTGTGATTGCGGTATATATATA
>NW_015524564.1:0-1125 GCF_001515645.1 Sinocyclocheilus grahami
CCCGCAAGAACAGCATGAACAGTGAGCCAAGGCTCTCCATGAGGTGCTTATTAGATGTTAAAGCTTGTTATTACCTGATAGCAGCCTGAAGCTCATTTACTGTAATCCAACTAAAGCAAACAGGCAGCCAACAGGGATTATATTAAAGGGGGGTATTAAGAAACATATCCAAAATTTTGGCACACAACACTCTCCGAAGATGCAAATCTCTTGTTAGAGATGGAAAAGAAGGTTTTGAATTACCTTTAGGAGTCCGGTTGAAATGATACTGTCTTGCAGTGAAATTACTGGACTTTTACGACGGCCTCTAAAACAATATCATGCACATCACGTCACTTCAGTCATAGGAAGTTTTATTACCACAGAAATAGTAAGGGGATTTCGCTGTCTTGTATAGTGATAGCAATTGCTGAGCAACGGATAGAACAGTACAATAACATTTAAAGGTTAAGTGCCCAAACAGACCACCTGAAAACAATTCTGAATGGTGGCTCGTCAAGTGTTTCTGTCTTTTATTAATGTCTCACGTCATCCATGAAACAAGGGGCTGGAATATAGCTGGCCCAGCACTCGGCATCTGCTGCAATTGTTTATTGAAATATACCCATATTTTTCCATTACTCCCCCAGGACCCATATTCAGGAACGATACATTCCAGAGGAAGAAAAGGAGCGATTCCTCCAGCAGGACTTATGATTGTATTCCTGGAAGAGAGCCTGGTAAGAGACGAGGGTAGTTAATGTCAATTACAAAACGAACGAGCTGTGCCGACTTACTCTGCAAAGTTGGTCGTATGAGTTGGAGAAACATTCACAATGATATTCATTGTTGACTTTTGGACACTTTTATACAGGCGCACAGGTTCTGTTTACAGAGTTCTTTCCTCACGACTTCAGATTGGAGGTGAATGTATTGAGTTTGGATTGGGATTTGAAGCTTTGTATTTGTATGCTAAGTTTGGACAGAAATAATTTCAAACAGTTGTAGTTCCAGTTGCAGTTACCATTGTATCTGTCAGTTTGTTGGGAGAATTACACTATTTTCCCCATATTATATATATATATATATATTTTTTTTTTTTTTTTTTAATAAAAAATATATATGCAAATATATACATTTTATAAT
>NW_015524565.1:0-1125 GCF_001515645.1 Sinocyclocheilus grahami
CAGAAACCCCAAGACATATTTCTGCTCGACGGTATCAAAGGATTTATTTTTTTTTAATCTAAAATCAGTAGATACAACTGTCGTTAATTAAGCTATTGTTAAATTAGGTCAGAATAATCAATGAAATCGAAGCCTAATATTATTAAATATAATGTATTTACCCATGTGGCTTCCAATTATTGAACCTATAATACCCTATAATACTAAAATTTTGGGCAAAACAAGAGCAAACACATTGTAATCATTATTCAACAGACTAATGGGCCAGTGGTCAATAAACAGTAAGTCTTTCTTTAGGAGTTAGACAGATTACACCTTGTGATATAACAGCAGAGGGAGCGAGTTTTTTATATGGTAAGATTAAATATATTTTAGTGAATAAAATACCACATTTCAGCTATCATTTTGTTAGGGAGGGTACACAAAAAGTTATTTTATCCTTGCTTCTAGAAAATCCTTAATCGTCCTGCTTTCTAACAGCTTCATGTGGCAGTAAAACAATGATTTTAACGTGTCTTTAAGCAGTATGCATCATTCCGGTTTCACTTTCACGAAGCCAGAGTCTCCGCTGGGATACATCAGTAGGAAATTTTAAGATTCATATGGACATGTTAGGCTATGGTGTTGTTGATATGTATTTACCTTTGTTATTAGCGTTTTTGTATTGTTTTATCAATGTCACATTGTGAGAAATAACAGTATCTTTCATTCGAACACTTGTAGGTTTTATGTCCAGTGAAGCTCCTTCCACAACAATCACACATTCAGTAATTCAGCAATAAATGCTGGAATATCTCCATCAGTTCACAAGTGAAGACGAGCATCTAATCATCAGGAAGAGCTGAAATCTGCAAAGACTGAGTTTATTAAAGAGGACAGAGAGAAGATGAGAGATCCAGAACCCTGCAGAATCAAACACACTGAAGATACTGAAGAACTAACAGGTTGGTGTTTATTCTTCAATCTTCACTAATATGGTTATATATGGTTATAAAGCTTCAAGCAGATTTAGTTTTGCTGTAATAGGAAAAAAATTTAGAGCTCTGCAATAATATATCGCTGCCATTTCTATTGCACGAGAAACGGCAAACGAAACAAAAGTGTAACCAAACAGCTCTACCCGTT
>NW_015524566.1:0-1125 GCF_001515645.1 Sinocyclocheilus grahami
CGCCATAGCCAGACTGATAAACAAACACAGACCGGAAGGTAACTTTGGGCCAGGCGCGTGCGCCCGATGAAACCGTCTATAGTAGTCATATGCTTTGTTACAAGTATTCCATCATTATGTAAAATTGTTAGACAATGGTTTCAAAGCAAAAACAACAACAAAAATTCTAATCAAACCTTTCCTACATCTCTGCCCGAATTGAACCCATGACCTCCAGTTATGGATGGGTGATTGAATGCATATATTTATGCAGACATTTCACCCACCCATGTTGTTTCAAAGCTCCATCATACTCTTTTAGCTTTTACATTTGCCACTATATGAAATATCCCCTAATTGTATTTACTCTAGCTTGAGATAAATAACCAATCTAATAATAAAAGTTATTCAAATTCCGTGGAGATCATAAGTCAAATATAATGGTGATTTTATAAATACTGTGTTTTTATATTACCAGAATGGTTGAAGAACATGTTGAAAAAAGTAAATCCAGCTTGAGGGGTCAGACACCACATGTTCGAGGAAGAAAAACGCTCCTCCCTAAAGAAAAAAAAATTATAACAAACGTTTCGTTTAAAATATTCCAGCATTTCTAAACAGCAGCCTAATCTGTATGGTGACATCAGCCCTAAAACAAACGCTAATGGGTTAATCGCAGCAAACGGCGATCTACATGTAGTTAAGTAATGCTGTCACCTTTCATCTCAAATAAACTTCATGTAATCAATAATTACTCTTTGATGGAAAACGGCTTGGGAGAGATAAGAGACAGTTTATGAACTATCAAAGCATATCGGAGTTCAACCCCCTATAAGTACTGGCTGCCATAAACTTACAGGCCTCAGAACTCTCTTTGCTTCTCGCAGAACCTTCGGCGTATCCTGGACTGAGCACAGAACCAGCGTGCACACCACAACATCCACGGAGTTGTCCTCCACCGCCTCTAGATTCTCCCCTGACGCCACTCTGAAGCTGTCATAAACGAGGTGGTCGTTCTTGGTCATACTTTTCTTCAGGTACTTTTGGAAATGCGGGTTGGGGTCGATGCATGTGATCCTGCAGCCCGTCGGGTAGTGCTCGAAGTTCGCCCCGGATCCGCAGCCCAGCTCCAGGATGCGCAGAGAG
>NW_015524567.1:0-1125 GCF_001515645.1 Sinocyclocheilus grahami
TCATCTCATGTACATCCTATAACGGACTTAAGTTTGCATTTAAATGGAAAAAAACAAAGCTTTGTTTGAACTTTTTTTCAATGTATGTTTTGTGAGCCTCTTTAAACTGACCTGATCCATGCATCAATACCACATTCTTATTTGCTATTGTAAATATGTTCTGCCAACTCCAAATTACAGTTCAACAAATTGCAATTCCTTCTCAAAAATGTATATTCTTTTGTATGTTTCTGGATAGTATTAAAAAAAGCTACTTCAATCCAACACTAAGCACACAAAGGCATTTATTTCAAAATAAAAACTTTAATTTGTATTTTTCAAGCAAAAACTTAAACACCAGTCTTCAAAATATTCATGTACCTTTCAAAGGGATCCTGAAGGCAATGCATCTTTCAAAAAAACAAGTTGGACCTGTTGCTCAAACAACATTCAGTGCACCAGACGTCTAGTAGAAAAACATGCTCAGTCTTACCAACGACTTCGTAGTTTCTGAACAACAAATCCATTCAATATTTAATTCCCTGAGGATCTCATCACAAAGTCTGAAATCAACCTATTAAAAATGTCAAAAACAGGCCGTTGGTTTATGTAGCTCAAGTATGCTCAATAATTAGGCTGGTTTCATCACATGCTGCATTTAAACCTTGAAACATCCTAACAATCTATTTTAATTGCGTTTTAAAAGGAGCTGAAATTTATTATTCTGGAATATTGCACTTCACTGAACATGGTCTCTTGAAAAATGAAATATATATATATTTGTATGAAGTAGATAAAATTCATAGATATTTTCTGTCACACCAAAGACACTTAAACATGGTTGTAGCGTACACCTGGAAAACCCTGATCCATTACTCTAACTCTAGGACAAATCAACCTCATCTGAAAGAACTGAAGTCATATAACCTGTTGGACGGGAGAAGAACTGTAGGGTGGGTTAATCAACTAGTCATTAAAGGTTCAGAAATAAGAACATTATTTTGTGAAAATGATTGACAGCTATGATATCTTGATATGATTATACAATGCATCATCATTTAGATGATTCAGCAAAAAAATTAAAAACCAAAATAAGAGTAAAAAAAAAAAAGGGTGGACCTTTCTTTTGCAATCTGACTAAGCAGC
>NW_015524568.1:0-1124 GCF_001515645.1 Sinocyclocheilus grahami
AAATTAAATGAAATTAAATAGCATTCTTAATTCAGTTTTTCATATAATTTGCAGTCCAATCAATGAGTCAAAACTCTTGAGTCTTCTCAGATCTGTTGTTGTCTTTGTTTTTTAGCAAGGACACAACAAATTGATCAAAAATTACAGTAACACGTTTAAAATTTTCCAAACATTTGAATTTTCTATTTCAAATAAATGTTATTTTAAACTATTCTATTTATCATAGAATCCTAAAAAAAATACAAATAATAATAATCACAGTTCACCGTTTCCATAAAAATATGAAGCAGCACAACTGTTTCAACATTGATAATAATGAGATTTATGATGAATGATCTTGAGCAGTAAATCAACATATTAGAATGATTTCTGGATCAGGTAACACTGACTGGAGTAATGCGGCTGAAGGAGACTGAAAATTCAGCTTTGCAAATTACATTTTAAAATACATTCAAACAGAAAACAGTTATTTAAAATTGAAATAATATTTACAATATTACAGTTTGAACTGTATTTTTGATCAATAAATGCAGCTTTGCAGCCTAGGTTAAAATTATTTTAATCTTTAAATGGTAGTATAATGTCACATTATCACATTTAACACCATTACAAAAAAAATAAAAATAAACTTACAGAACACTGTTACTTTTTTAATGAAAGTAACATGTTAATTTTGTGTCCCGTCAACATAGTTTGCATGCAATAACATATGAACTATACCTCAAAAAGATTTTTGATGGAACATGAGCACAAGTTTATCACAGAAATCACAGAAAACAACATGCTCAATTTTGACAAAAAAGGTCTTAATACTTATTATAATGCTCCTCTTTACTTGTAAGTGGACTTCAGGTTAAAAAGAGCTCCAAAAGTGTAAAATGTGGCCTTTTTAAAGCACATTATTTGTATGCTGAAATGATTTGTTCTGTGTGGCATTAAGTGAACATGTAAAGCTCAGCATGGAGGCTGTTCACAGTGTTCTAGGTGGGTTGCAGGGGTTGAGAATGTAAGCAAGAGCTTTTGTTGCATTCTTTGCTTTCTGTGATCCGTTCAGTTGCGTATTTTATGGTTTGATGTAGCATAAAATTTGAAGGGGTAAATCGCTGGCTGTCTGATTAGGTTAA
>NW_015524570.1:0-1124 GCF_001515645.1 Sinocyclocheilus grahami
TTCAGAAATCATTCTAATATGCTCAAGAAACATTTCTTATTATCAATATTGAAAACAGCTGTGCTGCTGAATGTTTTTGTTGGAAACTGTGATGCATTGTTTTCAGGATTCTTTGATGAACAGAAAGTTTAAAAGAACAACATTTATTTGAAATAGAAATCTTTTGTAACCATGTTTCTATTGTTACTTTTGATCAGTTAAATGCATCCTTTCTGAATGAAAGTATTAATTTCTTTTAAAAATAAAAATCGTACAGACCCCAAACGTTTGAATGGTAGTGTACATCAAATCCAGTTACCATTTTAATGTTGTTGCAGCTTGTTATGCTGGCTGTATTTGCTATGGTATACAGATTTTTTTATTGTTGCTTTTCTCAGGCTAGTTTCTAGGTTTTATTACAGTAGCACTGAAAAACACAAAAATGAGCTCACACTCTGCAGTGATATAAAACTCAATTATTCCGCACCACATCCTCCTTCCCTTGTTAGTGGATTCTCAGGGAGTTGTTTTACAGGGGTCCCTTTCCCTTGAGAAAACAGTTGTTATTCTCCAGCAGGAACCAGTCGCTCAAGTCTCTCCATACAGAGCGCCAGTCCCTGCAGGAGCATGTGTGACATGAATTGAAGTGAATTGCCACTTCTGGTGTTGACCCTAATTCTGAGCAATTACATGAACAAAGGGAGCTAATACCCTCCTTCACAAAGCTGTTCCATTAGTGAATGAGCAAAAGTATTCATAAACAAACATGTGAATGGTTCAGACAGTCGGTGCCATTCAAAACAACAGACACCATTTACACCTATACATATGGAAAACCGCCATCAAGCTGCAAATATTTGACTATTTGTTAAAATACTGGTTATTCTGCAAAGGCTGTCTGAGTTTATGTAAATATATAAATAAAAATGACCTAAGTGATCATAGTAAAAATTAGTTATAGATTAAATGAACTAGTAAACAAATAAATATCCAATTAAACAAATTCTTTCATAATTTAGTGCTGGGCAACAATCGCGATTAATGGCATCCAAAATAAACGTTTTTGTTGATATAATATATGTGTGTGTGCTGTGTATATTTATTATTTATATATAACTCGTTTTTTTCCTTAAATATATTCATGC
>NW_015524571.1:0-1124 GCF_001515645.1 Sinocyclocheilus grahami
TGATTTTATGCAAATGTTGTTTCTATTGTTTTATACAGCCCTTTTGGTCTCTTTTAGCCAGGAGAAAGGGATTAGCTTTAAAAAATAAAGGTTATAAAAATGTGAAATGTTATATGTAAGCCACAAGGGGCGCTAATAGCTACTTTTTTTATTTGTTTGTGAATACAGTCCATGACATCAGCAACAACACAGAGCTCTGAGTTGAAAATGGTGTCACACAATCAATGTCTGACACACAAACACGCTTGAAACACACCAACAGCAATAAATCAGTTGACACATAATGTTCCAAAAATGCTTCTGCAACATGATACGGTCACAGATCCATTTTCCAGAGCATTATGTAAACTGTTGCCAACAGAACAGCAGGGCCTAAAACAACATTAATATATTCACCAAAGATGAGAAGAGGAGTTACTGAAGTTACTGAAATTCAGGATTTAAAACCGTCAGTCAGGAAAACAATTAGTGAAAATATAAACAGGCAGAAACCCATACATTGAAAGCATGCCATGCATACACACGTTGGTTATTGAGCAACATAAACAGGCCTCTTTTTACTTGAAGGTCTCACAATAAAAAAAATTTCAGAAAAGACAAAAAAGAGCATGTCAAGCAGCATGCGCATGCACACAGACAGCACAGCTCCCACACAAAATGGGAACTAGAAAACAAACAAAGAATGACAGGAAAAGAGAAGGCCCAGAGGAGGTCATTATGAGGTCGGAGGTCGAAGAGGAGAGCTGTGAGGAGGAAGAGTAGGGCGGCTGGGCTGCAGATGACATGTTTAGAGAAAGAGAGAAGGAGGAAAAGAGAGACGGAGAGGCGCAGACACAAGTATGGAGGCCTGTTGTCTTCTCTCATCCAGAAGACAACATCCAGAAAGTACTCATCCATATGAGCCTGCATACTCCTATCTGTTCCTCACTGGCATATTTGAAAAAAAAAAATTTGCATTTGCATTTGAGTACCTGTTGCATTCAAGGAGACTTGAAATCTCATATATGTCAAGTAATGCCACCACATGACAATTTGTCGCTACTGAGAGGTTTGTTTAGTAATGAATGGAAAAGGTGGGAATCATAGCATTGCCATGGCATGCCTGATCCATCATTGGGAAAAAA
>NW_015524572.1:0-1124 GCF_001515645.1 Sinocyclocheilus grahami
TCTCCGTCTCTCTGTGCGTCTCTCCGTCTCTCTGTGCGTCTCTCCCATCTGTGTCTCTCTCTGTCTCTCTCTCTCTGTGTCTCTCCGTCTCTCTGTGTGTCTCTCCATCTCTCTGTGTGTCTCTCCGTCTGTCTGTGTGTCTCTCCGTCTCTCTGTGTGTCTCTCCGTCTCTCTGTGCGTCTCTCCGTCTCTCTGTGCGTCTCTCTGTGCGTCTCTCCGTCTCTCTGTGTGTCTCTCCCATCTGTGTCTCTCTCTGTCTCTCTCTCTCTGTGTCTCTCCGTCTGTCTGTCTCTCCGTCTCTCTGTGTGTCTCTCCATCTCTCTGTGTGTCTCTCCATCTGTCTGTGCGTCTCTCCGTCTGTCTGTGCGTCTCTCCGTCTGTCTGTGCGTCTCTCCGTCTGTCTGTGCGTCTCTGTCTCTCCGTCTGTCTGTGCGTCTCTGTTTCTCCGTCTGTCTGTGCGTCTCTCCGTCTCCCTGTGCGTCTCTCCGTCTCCCTGTGCGTCTCTCCGTCTCCCTGTGTGTCTCTCCATCTCTCTGTGTGTCTCTCCATCTCTCTGTGTGTCTCTCCATCTCTCTGTGTGTCTCTCCGTCTGTCTGTGTGTCTCTCTGTCTCTCTCTGTGTCTCTCCGTCTGTCTGTGTGTCTCTCCGTCTGTCTGTGTGTCTCTCCGTCTGTCTGTGTGTCTCTCCGTCTCTCTGTGTGTCTCTCCGTCTGTCTGTGCCAGGTCATTGATAGAACAGGAAGAGGAAGTGAAAGACTTTCCCGTGTTTGCTGGATCCTGTTCCTCACAAACCCTGAATCTTTCACACAGTCTTAAAGTGAACTCCGTTCTGATGTTTGAGAGGAGTGCATGTGATGTTTTGATGTGGTTTGATCTGATCTTTGACCTCAGACTGCGGCTCTCTGATGATGATGATGATGATGATGTTGTTGTGTTTCTGCAGGTCTCAGCTCTGGACCAGGAGATCATCGAGGTCGACACAGACACCAAGGAAATGCTCAAGCTTCTGGTGAGAATCGTTCAGTCGCTCGTCAGTCCCGTGTCTGATGAACCTGTGTCGAAAGTGACTGTGGAGCCACCGTCTCCAGGTCATTGATAAAACAGGAAGAGGAAGTGAAAGACTTT
>NW_015524573.1:0-1124 GCF_001515645.1 Sinocyclocheilus grahami
CTTTTACTCGCTGTTTGTGTCATTTTATTCACAATTTGAAGAAACATTTGTTTTCATGAGACTTTGTGACTTTTCCTACATAAGTACAAAAAATGACAGAAATATATGTTTAAATGTTATAATGGTGATTGCTGCTCACTATTCTCCTGGCTATGATGATAATTTAATGTCTTTTTGGATTTTAAAATAAATGTTTTTGTTTGTCATCAAGTGTTTGTTTTCCTACATTTTTACTTTTAGTTTTACAAATGAGGACAATCTTTGAAGAATTAACATAAAATATTTTTGGTCATAATATTAAAATAACATTTAAATAGGATAATATTCAGATTTGAAGCTTTGAAGTTTGGTGTGAAGTATGTGAATGTGGAGGGAGTATTTAGAAAGACAGTTCCAGCTCTGAGCACAGAGTGTAGCTCCGCTAAAATGATTCATGAATTCCAGTGGATTTTCTTCTTTCTAGGGTCTTTAGACAAGACTGTTCAATCTCTCCGCTGCTTATCTGCTTGTCACACAGGTTCCTTCTTATGGAAATATGAACTTCTTTCAAGCTATCACCGTTTTTGGAAATTAACAAAAAAATTGTCAGTTGGCTGATGACTACACTGTTTTTTGTTTTTAAAGCATTTTTTCTGAGATATCTGCTCTGAATCTTAATATTATCAAATGTGAGAGATTTCCACTGAAGAGTGTTAACTTTGAGGAAATTGAAGGAATCTGTTGAGGAGAAGGTCACACACCATGGAGGAAAACATTGTAAAGATCATATTGTGCTTCTCTTCATTTTCATGCCATTCTCAACAGTACACACAGCACTTTTAAAATAAATTGGTTAAAACAGGTTATTAAAAATAGTAGTTCCCTTTCAATCGGTCACTCCGAGTCACGTCGGTGACCGACGAATTGGGATATCGCTTCGATAGACCAATCTACTTTGAGTGTAAACTAAATGAGCCAATGCACATTGGCATGCAATTATTGCATCCAGCTGCCGCTGATCACAGCGTGAGTATAATAAGGCAGCAGGTGCAATGCATACCAGCTTTTCGCTTCGGAGCCGAGCGACAACGTTGTTCTGTTCAACTGTGTCTGTTCGAGAACTACGAGTTCAGCACGCTCTCGGA
>NW_015524574.1:0-1124 GCF_001515645.1 Sinocyclocheilus grahami
ATCACTCCAAACTGGATGAAAGAGCCAGGGGGAAACTGGTCAGAGGAGGAAACTGCACTTTTCTAAATGATTCATTTGGTCCTTATGTAGGTTTTCGTTACACCACCTACAGTATTAATATGGCTAACATTCAGCTAATCAATGCATTTCAATAACATTACATATCTTGCAAACACATGCAAAACATCCTGTGATACAAATTGCATTAAAGGCAGTTCATATACCTATATGTCATGTTCAGTTAAATTAAGCATTTATTGAAATTGAATATATTGACATTTTCTCAATGTCTAACATATGATCAAAACTAGTGAAAACAACTAAAACAAAGACTCAAGCAGTCAGCAAAGTGATAACCTTGAGCTACTTAAGTCTCTAATCAAAGCAACTGTGATGGCCAAAACAAATAGTTTAGTCTTGAGGGCAGACAAATTGTTTGCAAGCCTTTCAACAAAAACAAAACCTGTCAGCAAAATGTCTTTGTTTCATAATTTAATCATTGTTCGCCCAGGGTTGTGATTTAATTAGATATGAAAGATGCAAAGCAGTGATGTGGTATAATCAGTATAATCAGTCAAGTCTTTCGGGGGAAAAAATCAGCTCCATTTATCCAATTTATCACTGGCCTCAGGGTGTGGGACAGGTGTACGGCAGCCTCTTAGGCATGTGCTGACAAGTGAGTGTTTTCTTCTCAGGCAATGAAATAAGATCCCAAGGTGTCATATTAGAAAAACAACATAATTTGTAGCATTACATCATGAGTGATTAGGGACTAACAGAAGTTGTCTTTAGGTGTTTGGAGAAATGTTCTTTTGAACAACATTTAATGATTGTGAGCTTTTGTGAAAGACTGGACCCACAGGTACAATTAAAGTGCATGACTCAGTTAACAAATAAATTAAAAGTACAGTGAACTCAGCAACTCTGAAACAAAAAAAATCCTTTAATCTTTCATTGGTTTAATATTTTATTTTAAAATTTAACCCTCAAACCTATTGCTAATTTTAAGATATGTAAGGAGCAGACAGTTTTGGTTGTCAGTGTTACACTCAAAAAGGAATGACACATCAAACAATTTACACACACACACACACATCATATTTATGTGTGTCATATATATATAT
>NW_015524575.1:0-1124 GCF_001515645.1 Sinocyclocheilus grahami
ATAATAATAATAATAATAATAAAAATCTATGATTTATAAAACAGCTCTCAAGTTGTATTGGATTTGTAGCCTACATAAAGTCATTAACTGAAATTAATAACTGTTATTACAGTAATAATCAACATTTAGCATGTGATTTTTTTTCTAATAATCTCTTTACCTTCACACATCACATACACATTTTGCCGTCAACCATCCAGCTGTTGTAAGACAGCATCACCCTACTCCAACATCAGGAAGTGAAGCTCGCTCTGTATGGAGACTTACGCTTCATTTGTTTTGCCCCAGGGGAGCGGGTGGCTGGGTGTGAGTTTTTCAAGGAGATGGGTATCGTCTCTCCACCAGTCAGCATCGGTAACATCCCCGTATGACTGAGTCCTGTCCCCACATCACAACCACTCTTGTCTGCGTGTCAGTCACTTCCGGCCTTTCAACCAGTGGTTCTGCAGTTGCTGTGTGTCAAAACTCAGTGCTCAGCGTTCCAGAAATAACCGTCGCTTCCGGGGAGATGATGGGGTCTCCCAAGCTCTCCCCGTCTCCTAGTTCACTCTCTCTGCGTCTCATGGCACTCACAATGTTTATGGCTCTCTCTGTCTTACATTACACATACACTTATATATTATATTTTGGCCAAAATGTCTATTTCTGCATTTTCTCTTGGGGGATCCCTATAGATGACCTCGGCTTTAGATCCCTGAAGACACTATGGGGGGAGGAGGATGGAGAGAAGGATGTGGAGACATTACAAGAAAGGGGAAGAGAAGAGAGAATGGATTAATAGAGAGAAAGAGCGAGCAGGGAGATGGAATTAATGTGCAGGAAAGCAAAAGCTTGGTCACTGGTGACTCACTGGTTGACTGTTATGTAGGTATTCATGTCCTCTTCACACCATAGTGTACAGCTATGCTCTTTATGAGCAGTGAGTCACACAGAACTGAGGATATCTCAAGCTTCTTGGCATATGTCTTCCATATTCTGACTTACTACAAAGTATTTGGAACATTTTGTAAATGGAGAGATGATAGGAAGCAAATGTGAAAAAGATCTTTAAAAAGTAAGAGTAATAATAATATATTTGTCATCATCAACAAGGGCAAAAAGCGTCCTCCACCGTGTTTGACCTT
>NW_015524576.1:0-1123 GCF_001515645.1 Sinocyclocheilus grahami
TCATCTCCCCGCTGGTCTGCCTCTGCCAGCGGCGCTGCGGCTGGACGAAAAGACCGGTTAATACAGTTCCACTTGGGAAACTGAGATATTCTTACGGAAACTTAACCCTGGCTTTAAGTTTTTTGGTTTTTCATCTTCACGAGTCTTTCACAGAGCCGGTGCCGAGGAGGTGTGTGGTTGTTTTCCGCATTCATTAGGACTACTGTTTTTAGATTGACTAAATATAGTAGGCAAATATTTTTTCAAAATGCACTGAAATTCTAATCCTGAGAAACAGTAATAAAAGTTTTACTAAGTTTTAATAAAATGATTTACAGTGATGCTGTTTGCTAGCTAGTATGCTGACCATCCAATCAAAGGACGAGAAAATGCTGACGTTATCGTTAGCCAGCTAGATGGCCCTGGTGCTGCCAACTCGAAATCTGACAGGTTAAAGCAACGGTTTCATTGCCATTGATTTAAGCTAACAGACGCCTGCACTGTTGATTCTGAAGGCCTTAAGGCAGATTTCTTTGACCCTGGCAACACGATTGCTGAAATATGATTGGATAAAAGCTCTAATATAAACATACACTGCTGGAAGCAGTGCAACCAAGAGAAAAGCTATGAAATGAAGAGAATAGACTATTGGAAATAATTTAATACACATTCATGGAAAAATATATTAAACTAAATCAGTGATTCTGATAGTGTTTAGGCCAGCAGAGAAGGCTTTGCTGGCCCTGACGGCCCACCACTGCTGGAATTATGAAAATTGGAATACAGAGACATGCCAGTTAGACTTGCATAAATGAAGAAAACAAATGGTTTTCCAAGTCTTACCCTTCCAAATTGTTGTGAGAAGCTGTTGTAACATTTTCACAAATGCTTGCCTTGTAAGCCCAGGTGCAGTGATCTTCAGGTCCTCAAAAGATGTGAAAAGGTCTACCTGGTATATGGTTTGAAACCCGACAGTGCCTGGCCAGTAACCACTAAACAGCAGGTCCCCCACCTCAGGTGTCCATGATGCAAGACATGTTCTGCAATTCATAACTGGCAGGAACATGTCATAGCGACCTGCAAAGATTTCAAAAGAAAAAAAATAGTAGACACTTCGACACTCTTCAGACATCTGTCAACAGGT
>NW_015524577.1:0-1123 GCF_001515645.1 Sinocyclocheilus grahami
AAGAGAAAGGAAAACTTGAAATCGCCTCATATGACCCCTTTAAGACACCGTGTACATGTAGGTAAGAACCTTTCTGTTCCCTCTTCTTTTGTATTCTCTTCTTTCTCTGTACAAAACAATTGGATCCATGGCCCTGCGGTGCACAACACAACATAATTTTCCAAGCAAACAAAAGTTGACAAAACAATATAATTACCCAACACATAACAGAATTAGTCCACAACCCAACAGAAGCAATGTTGCTTGACAGAGCAATAAAATATTTGTAATTATTTTATGCCACAGCTGATATTTTGTTGAATTCTTGCATTCATGTTTATTTCTGCATTCTTGGTATGCCCTTACTCCACAATTTCATATCTATCATTATGAATTTGGTGCATTTATTTTCTGTACACATTCATGACCGAGAAAGGACAGATGCTTTTGCATCACACCTGAATCTGGAATGACATTGATTTACTTGCTCTGATTCTGTATTTATATAGACATGTGGGAAGTCGTGGCCTAATGGTTAGAGAGTTAGACTCATAACCCAAAGGTTGTGGGTTCGAGTCTCGTAGGTGGGGGGAGGGAATGTACAGCACTCTCTCCCACCTGCAATACCACGACTGAGGTGCCCTTGAGCAAAGCACCGAACCCCAACTGCTCCCCGGGCGCCGCAGCATAAATGGCTGCCCACTGCTCCGGGTGTGTGTTCACTGCTGTGTGTATGGGTATGGGTATGGGATGGGTAAATGCAGAGCACTAATTCCGAGTATGGGTCACCATACTTGGCCACACGTCACATCACATCACACACATTCACACAGATGAATAGAGAGAATAAACTTACATTACCAAGAACGTGCATCCTGAAATGAAATTTTTGTCACTTGTCAGCATATGTTTTGTTACTGTGGAAATTGTATTGGTCAATTTTGAATTGCGGCATTCTGTGGTCAAATATTTCTCTAAATAAGTAGGCATACTTATGGTTATATACATAAGTCGCCTTCCTTCATTTTTGTTTTTTTATTCATTGATTAATTCAGCTAACCTCAGTAGTTTGGGTTTTTATTTGATTGCATATTTATTCAAGCTAAAGTAGGCATTTTTTCCCAGAAACATTGTTCACTGTACT
>NW_015524578.1:0-1123 GCF_001515645.1 Sinocyclocheilus grahami
AGAGGACCAGCATCCCATCAGCCCCTGCTCCTCTATTACAGTAAATAGGGTTCTGAAATACAGTCTCTCTCAGCTATGAGCAGATTATTTCATGAAAGTGCAAGAAGCTGAGGATTTGAGGAAGGGTTTCTTTGCATGGCTTATAATATATGTAGCATCAGCAGATAACTGGAGCTCACTATTATCCAGTAACACTGCACCCGCCTTCATCATGGGCTTCCTGCCTGGGATGAGATGGGTGGCAAGTAATTGCATTGATATCCGCTGAGGGAAGGCAAGCTGTACAAAGGCATTCCCCACACGGCTGAAAGTTTTAATACGCTCCAACTGCTTCCTCTGCTCTCTCCCGTAGTGCAGTCAGAGACTCTGAGGTGTTTTACATTACTCAAGTCTAACCTCATGTCGACTTCAGACATTCTTTAGAGCAGAACGTCCCTTGGATTATATTATTCATCACTGGAGACCCCCAGGGTTCTGTTCTAGGCCCGCTCAAGTGGGAATACAGACTCCACACACACTACCAAGAGAAGCATTTCACATCGAGTCAGATTTTGCACTGCTTTTCTTCTGAGGATAGTCATAGCAAAACGGTTGACTTGTTCATATTTGTCTTTGAATGGGAGATGTCCAGTACAATAGGAAATTGAATAGCAATTCTGGTTTTGCAGAAGGGGTGCTTTCAGAATCTCTGGCCATGGATTGTGTGCTTTCAAAGAGCTTTCAGCTGCTGTATGGTGTTAGCAGAGCAGGTTATCTCCTCTACTGTAGCCACAAACAGAGCCGTGAGCATGTTACCATCATGTGGGAGTCAGGTGAATGCTCTGAATGAGCTGAGCTGAACAATAGCCGTAGGAGCATGAGCTGTGGGATGCGATCTCAGAGGTGAAGTGCTGATTGAATGAGGCTCAGTGAGTCATGCAGGGCATCTGTGGGTGGAGGTTCAGCTACATGATCCACTCTGTGAAGCACAATGATGGTGTTTTCCGATCACATTCACACGCACTCGGCAGAGGAAGACACCATCTGGAAATCACACCTGTGACCTGATTCACACAGATGCCACTAAAAGGGCCACCATACCTGCCACTCCTCTCTGAATAAGCAGCGTCGCTAACTTGCCACC
>NW_015524579.1:0-1123 GCF_001515645.1 Sinocyclocheilus grahami
ACCAGCACACAGAATATGAAGAATATCAAAAACTTTAGGAGTCAGTTTAAGATACAAGCGCAATAACACACTCAGCAAAATATCGTCTAATTATCGTTATCGATAAAATCCCAGAAAATATGGAGATATTATTTTTTTGTCAGTATCGCACAGCCCTATGTCTCACCCGCTTTCAGGCTGTCGGGCGTCTGTTTGGAAATCAGGCTGGAGATGGACCCCACCACCGAGTTTCTTTTCCTGAACCTGCAGACAGACGGGACACAGATCAGAAGCAAAGCGGCTCGGGAATCGTCTCGTATTTGAGCCACACCTCTGGCAGGTCTGCAAGGCCTCTTTGATGGTCGTCATCCCGGCCTGGATGTCTTTGTGCTCGAAGGTCATGGTGGCCTGCATGACCAGAATACTGCAGTAGCCCAGAGCGTGATACATGCTGTCCTTAGACCTGCAGAACACAGCAGATCACACCATCACAACAATGCTTTTGTCTCGGATCGACAGTTCAGCTATTCACTTTTTAATATATTTTATATATTCCACTCTTATTAAATGTAGCATTATTCTTATAGTATATGGAACTGACCAACTTCAGTGATTATGTGTGATTTAGTAGCAAGTTGAAGAAAAGTTTGTTTTTCAAGGGACTTTGTGACTTTTCGTACCTCATACACAAAAAAAAAGTGTAAAATTGTGACAAAATCTGATTTCTTGATGATTTGATATTTTATAATAGTGATTTTATCATTTCTAAATATAGAGAAAAAGTAGAAATGAATGACTAATAAGCCAATAAGAGCTCCTCTGCTGCCATCTAATGGTTATAATTGTGATTTGATGTATTTTTTAACTTTTACATAAGTGTTTGTTTACCACAAAGTATATTTTGGTCATCCCATTAAAAATAACATTCAAACCGGATCATTTTAGAGCTTTGAGGTGCTGGGAATAGTAGTGTGAAATGCTCGAAAGTCATTGAAAAGTGCTTGAATTTCTCTCTCAAAAGTCTGTACAAACCCTGAAATGAATGATGTAATGCATTCGAGTATTTCTACCACAACACCACGGTTACAGTTAGCGTGACGGCTTCTGGTTTCCTGACATGTGTCAGCGCTGGTTATAACAGAGA
>NW_015524580.1:0-1123 GCF_001515645.1 Sinocyclocheilus grahami
TTGGTTACATCTAAAAAATTACTTTCAGGAATAAGGCTGCATTGAGTAGCCAGTGTAGGTGACAGTAACCCACAGTCATCATCATGGGCTTTTGTCCACTTTAACTGTGGTAAACCTCCCTAAAACCTCAAGCATGTAAAAGAATAAACCAGTACAAATAGATTCAAAATAATAATTATAATAATGCAGCGAGTGTGCTAGGGAACATGATAAACTCTTCACTCAACAGTGGCTGGCTAGACGGAGAGGCCAGTGCAATCGGTAGTAACCCACCAGTCAGGATCATGGTCATTTGACCACTTTAGTCACGGAAAACCTCCCTAGAACCTCAATTCTGTAAATGAATAATTCCATAGTAAAGTGGCTTGCACTGTCAGGTGCTGTGACAGACACGTGTGCTCACAGATACTTCTGTTTAATGCGTTTGAGATGTGGCGTTTTCCTCAGTGCATTTTACTGGTATGTTCACCATCTGTAAATGTTACAAAGGCATGTATGTCCATTTTGCTGTCAGGAGTGGACAAGACTCCGCTTGCAAGCAAATCTCGGCTAAACGTCACAGACTTCAGTGAATTTGCACAGTTGCATGCCAAACAGACAGAGTGAACAGAATAGAGCACAATAATTATGTTACATTTTGCTGAAATATTTGTAGGAGAAAAAAAACGTATAGTCTTAAATTGTTTGTAAGCACATTGTTTGTAAGGTAAATCCAAATGTAAAATTGTGGAAAATACCAGGATATGTTTTATATTGGCATTCAGGCTAAAATACTAAGATTATTTTTATTTATTTACTTACATATTTAATTTTTTTTTTTTTTGTGGGTCCTTGTTGCCCAGCCTTGGCTGTAAATGGATGGATGAAGCACAAAACATGAAATCTGCCATATATTAGTTAGGGATGCGAAAATATGAAAATTGACCGATACCGATAACCGATAGCCGATAACCGATATGTTGCCCGATAAATCTATATCCAAACTTTTATATACTTTTTGAGAGCCTGATTACTAAAAAGGTCTTCTCAGTAAAAGCTAGAGCTGCACGATTCTGGATAAATTTAGAATCACAATTTTTTTTTGTCTCAAATAGAGATCACAATTCTAAACTAAACAAAATAA
>NW_015524581.1:0-529 GCF_001515645.1 Sinocyclocheilus grahami
AGCGAACTCCAGGCACGAAACAGAGAGTGCCTGAAGATCCCCGATTCTTTTCAGTGAGGAAATAGGGAGGAGAAAGATAGTCTTGAGCGTGAGCAACTTGACCGACACTTCCTCTAAGGGTTCAAAGGGGGCATTGCATAACCCCTCCAGAACCACAGCCAGGTCCCATGAGGGCACCTTAGTGCGCTGTACCGGCCTCAGCCTCAGGGTGCCACGGAGGAAACGAGTGACAAGTGGGTGTCTTCCCAATGATTGACCACCCAGAATGGGCGTGGTAAGCAGCTAAGGCCGCCACGTATACCTTCAGAGTGGAGGGAGATAACCCTGCGGAGAATCGCTCCTGCAGAAACTCCAGAACTGTACCAATTGGGCAGTTGACTAGGTCCTGCAGTCGCTGTCCGCACCATGAAGCGAAAAGTTTCCACTTCAAGGCATACTGTTTCCTAGTGGCGGGAGCTCTGGACTGGAGTATAGTCTCAACAACCTCAGTTGAGAGACCAGATGCTAGGAGCTGTGCCCCCTCAGGGGC
>NW_015524582.1:0-1123 GCF_001515645.1 Sinocyclocheilus grahami
TAAATTAATATTCTAGCAGGTGTAAAGTCTAACACATAGCTAAAATATGCCAACTGGTGCGCCTGAACTGAGCTAAAGTCACTCACAAATCACAATAATGAAATTTAATTTACACGACAGTCAGGTCACTTGTGTTAAATACAATGTTTGCTCAGTTTTATTAAAATGAATCATTTCATTCCAAGCCGTCATCCAAAGGTACTGGTGGGAAATGGTTGCGTTTTCTTTTCACGGACAGATGAGGCCGCCAGACATCTTTTGGTTTCTGTCCCGAATCCTGTTTACACAGAAACATCCAACCGGAAGCCTGGGATGTCTGTGTGTGTATATTAATAAATCACTAATCCTGCTAATGTGCCACTGTGATTGTGTCTGTGATACTGAGAATTAGTTACTGCACTACTATAGGAGATTATATTTACATAGTTAGCATTGCCTTTTATTCGAATAGGAAATAAATAGCATATTTGCAATAAAATTACAAATCAGCTAGATATAAATGCAGCAGAAATGTAACAACAGTGTTTGAGCTGTGCATAGTTTGTGATCAACAAAATCAAAATGCATTGTCCAGTCCTGTGAAAAGCTAGAGAAAAACCTGGTAAAAGGTTTTCAACAAATAAGATTGATTCACTAATTATTTTAATGTTAAAACTCCCTTAATACATACACCAACTTACATATTTTCATCTTATTTTTATCCAACTTTCTCTGTAAGTTTATAGAGCTTAATAGTAAGTTTATTATAGATCCATAAATCAGTAAAAAAAAATCCATACATTTATAAACCATAAATTAGTATCTCAATGTGAGTGTTTTAGTTTAGGGAAATGATAAACCAAGGATAACTATATTTAGTTTTATTTAATACTTTGAAATGTATAGTTTTATAACGGTGAATCAATCAGTCAAAATGTGTTTTCTCACATTGACACGAACTGTGAGACAGATTTCTATGAGTTATACCAATCTCATTTATATGGTAACAAAATAAATATTGTTTATACATGGATTTTAAAACCAGTGCTTGGTTTAAAAAGAAAATGCATATATAAATGTAACATTAAAATGGATTTCTAAAACGTTTTCTATGCCTTTATATATATATATATATATATATATA
>NW_015524583.1:0-1122 GCF_001515645.1 Sinocyclocheilus grahami
TCTGGAAAGTTTCCAAAATTTACTGAAAATGTTCCACCTTTCTGCAACCCTAGTTGTAGTAGCCTGGAGCCAGAGAGGGAAAGCAGTGTGTGTTTGCCTGCACATCTCTGTGTGTGTGATTGTGTGTGTGTGTACATGCATACACAAGCACTTCACTTCCCCGCTTGATGGTCTAATCATTACCGAACCATTTTTTCATCTACATCGTGAACGCTGGCCTTTCGCCGCATTATCTCAGAGGTAATGACAAGGTCAGATTTAAATGCATCGCAACAAGTGTGAAGCACTTCAACGCGTGTGTATTTGAGTGCGATTCTGTGCATATCGTCATGGGAGGCTGCAACCCTAATGTGCTCCAGGAATATCACTGTCGATTGACCCAGAATGAGGATTCGCATGCTTCTCGTTCTCAAGATCACTCAAGGATTTGGCCCTCAAGCCACTCGACAGATGCACGTACGTTGCTACAAACCCGGCATAGTAAAACGCCTAGTAAAAGTTACGGCGGATTTGATGGATTTCACAGATACGTGATTGATAGCCGAGGGCTTCAAAAACATCTCCGTCATTTTTATGTTAATAAGATATGTGGGATTTCATCCAGAGATCTTTTTCTTTTTATGTTAATATTTCGACGTTAGCAAGAAATCCGGAAATGTCTTTCTTGACGATCCGGACTCTTCATTCTTGTCATTGCGTGTTTCGTGATGACAGCTGGGAAGCGAGGCAATCTCGCGGTGGAATTGAACGGATTGGGCTCTGATTGGTTCCTTTGAAGTGTCAGGATAACGTTCGAGCAGGCAGCACTTTCGCTCTGTAATGTCTATTCATGGATTTGAGGGTTTTTTTGCCTGCAAAGTCATTTGGTGCAGTCAAATGGCAGAGTTGCTTTTCAGATCATCTCTCGTCTTGCTAGGAATGGTGAACTTATGCTTTCAGCTTTTAAAGTGGAACTGTGAATTAAAGCATCGGTCTGCTTTTATGTTTCTGTCAGTTTTACATAATGCAGACCTCTGAGAAGTGCTCTCAAGCTCAGACGACACGCCCATGGACCATTCTCAGTCTCTCATGCCTTCGGCAAGCAAAATGGAAAGAGATTTCTCGAAACAGCAAGCTCCGACC
>NW_015524584.1:0-1122 GCF_001515645.1 Sinocyclocheilus grahami
AAGACACGTCGAACGGAACTGTTCCTGCTGATTAGGACTCCTTGCACACTCTGCTCTTTCGCCGTGCTTCCGTCTGTCCAATGGCGGTGAAATTCTCGTCAGTACTAAAACGCCTCTTCCCTTGTGATACCATATAAAAATTATTTCTAAGTAGAAACTAGCAAAATAGCTCTAAACCTTATGTTTTAAATTTAAATCTGTGTGGTTCATTCCTTGTGTAGAGCTCAGCTCACTACTGTTCCGTCACGCTTTTTTTCTCTTCTCGCTACTGAAAAACTATATTGGTTTCACCTCTCTGCAGCGCCACTACTGCCATCTGCTGTATAATAATGATATGCAGTTAAGACACGTAACTAAAAAAATGATCTAAATATTAGATAAAGCTAAAAATCTCTTAACTCTGCTTTAGGTTAATTTTAAGCGGGTTACATCCTCATGGGGAAGGACTAGCTGATGGAAAGGCTCACCTTGGCTCATGCGTTTTCTGTACAGAACATCGTTTGAGATTACCAACTGCCCCATTACTCTCAGCATCAACTGGACCTCTCTGTCTTCATGACGCCTTGATCTGAACGAGAGTCGCTTTCCTGTTTGGACAATATCTATTGCTCTACTGATGGGCGGATCCTGTCTTTGCTCATGAGCCCAGTCTTCAAGTGGCATTTGTGGTAATGTATATGATCCAAGCACATCAGGTTGACTGAACCCTACAGGAATAGCAGAGGCCTCAAATGCCAAGCATTCGACTGGAACAGGCAATGGGAAATCTGGTACTGTACTTATCACTGAAACACACTGATGCCTCTGACAGACTGCTCTCACAGCCTCAGATGGGAAATCAGCTCTTCTGTCATCCTGTAAGAACTGGGGGATGAACCGCTGGATATGGTCCTCCACATCCTGGGAAGCTAGATCAGGTTGCTGTTGGTCATCAGGATGCGGATGCCTTGAGAGACAATCCGCGTCTTGATTCTTCTTCCCAGCCCTGTACAGGATGTTGAAGTCAAAGCTGGAAAGAGCAGCCAACCAGCGGTGACCCGCTGCATCGAGTTTGGCAGATGTCAGGATGTACATCAGTGGGTTGTTGTCTGTCACAACGGTGAACTTTGCTCCATAGAGATA
>NW_015524585.1:0-1122 GCF_001515645.1 Sinocyclocheilus grahami
TTTCAATGATATTAACTAATGAAGTAAAATTTGATTTGAGTGTGCGTTCCTTCTCACAACTTCTCACAAATTTTCGGTCCCAACTGGGGTGCCATTTTTTATGTAACGTTTCCTTCTCACAACTTCTCACAAATTTTCGGTCCCATCTGGGGTGGCATTTTTTATGTAACGTTTCCTGCTCTTGGTTGAAAAAATTATTTTCTTTTTAAATGCTGGGGTGCCAGACAGAGTTTCTGTCGTTTAATCAAACCAAACTTAGTCAAGTCAGTCTAAGTCAAGAAACATACAAAGGCTTGTGTAACTATATAGCCACATTCCCTGAAATTGGTGAGTTAAGAAATCCTTCAATTTTACAAATGGAAAAAAAAACCTTCAACATAAAAAATAACATTGAACACAATAAGTCACCTTTTGCAGTTTTCAGATCAGTATATTCAAGGTTCAAAAGTTCATCAAATCAGACAAAACATAATAAATGCACAGAAAAGGAGAGCAAGCAGTTCATTAGAAATTGTCCATAGCATAAGCAATGTAGTCCAGCCAAGGAAAATAGATCAGTTCAAGCCCCAAAACATTCCATTCAGTTTCTGATATAATCATCAGCACAAATGAACTCCCAATAGTCAAAGTGGCACACACACACAAAAAAAAGTAATACTAATATTATCAGTCAACAGTCAACAGTATCCACAGCCGCTGTATTTTACTCACAACCTCGTTTTCCAAGAAGTCCGATTCAATTCCGTGACTCAGTGACTCCTTAAGCGTTGAGATTGATAGTTTTCAGACTCCCGATCCGTCAGTCCATGTCAAAATACACACTTGCTCAACGGCATCCTTGCAGCGTTTAAACAACAACCTACTTGGCATCCAGCAAAGTGTGATGAAGTGATTAGTTATCCAGCAAATGTGAAGTTGTTGGATCGCTATAATCGCCGACGGACTTAACTTTTCAACGCGGTAAAACAACAGAAATGCCGCGTGAATCTTCAGAGGGAGCTTCACGAGATACTGCTTGCTGCTTGGCCACCGCCATCTTACCAAAATGGACCTCATCAACCAATAAAGGTACATCCAAGGGCGGAACTCGTACCGTAAACACCCAGATGACTGGAACTACAG
>NW_015524586.1:0-1122 GCF_001515645.1 Sinocyclocheilus grahami
GTACTGAAGCTAATGCTAACAGAATTACGTTGCAAACCAATGGCAACTGTTAGCATGAGCTAACAGCTAGTTAGTGCTAGAATGTTCCATCTCTCATAATAACTTTGTTTTGACTCAGTGAACATATTCACGTCTTAAGCACATGTTCTCAGCGATGGTTACATATTTGAAGGTTGTTAATTTGTAACCGTCTTACATTGGTTGCTATTTCGCGTTTAAATCACGTGTAACGTTACGGAGTTACTGTGGATGTTTAGTATTAAATCCAGAACAGGAATAAATACATTGTAACATTCGGAATCATTAATGCCAAACTGATGTGTCTCTGATTTACAAACCATTATCATGCTGTTCTACTGCTCTGTTTCTATAATGTTGTAGTTGGTAATAATAACACTTGTCCCTGTCTCGTAGGTTTCCTTCACATATTGATTTGGTGAGGTTTAAGCCTCAAGACAGAATGGCAGACACAAAGCGTCTCGCATTCTCCATCATCCAGTTTCTCCATGATCAGCTGTCCTCTGGGAGTCTGTCATCAGATGCTCAAGAAAGCTTAGAAGGTAAAACCTTAGTGCTAAAATCAGTGCCGGACACTGTTATGCTATTGGTTGGTAATTCCTAATTTACCCTTTTATGTAGTCGCCATCCAGTGCCTGGAGACATCGTTTGGCATCTCTGTAGAGGACCAGAGTTTAGCAGTCAGTCCGTCTCTGCCAGAGATATTTGCCTCTGCAACTAAACAGGTAAAAGCTGTTCATGTCATTTTGACATGTTTATTCATAGTGTTGAATGGACTTTTCTTAAGACATTGTTATATGTAGCAGACACCTCAAAATAAAACCAATTCATCCAGTGGTTCACCTTCAGAGGAGCAGTTAGCAGAGGCAGAGCATCTTAAAACAGACGGTAAGACCATTACAACTTTACCATTTCAGGATGCTTCATAAGGTCCTCTCACTCAAGTGTTGCATGTATGTACCTGCAGGCAATGATCAGATGAAGGTAGAGAACTTTAGTGCAGCCGTTGTGTTCTACTCTAAAGCCATCCAGCTTAATCCTCAAAATGCTGTCTACTATTGCAACAGGTAATTGCACATTTTCATTAAATCAGGAAAAAAAAAA
>NW_015524587.1:0-1122 GCF_001515645.1 Sinocyclocheilus grahami
GAAGGTGTACCGTCGATAAATATCGATACCTTTTTATCACCCAGGCCTACTAAGAACCTTAGCTTAAAAGTGTATCTTTACAGCAGATGTGACAAGCATCGTAAATCACCCTAAAAAACTCTTTGAAATCAAATCAGATTTACTCAGATTAAGCACCGAAGCAGGCAAGGTCTCTGTCTTGTAATGTACTCTACTTTAACTCTACGGTTACAACTGAAAAAAAAACAGCAATATATCGTCACGCTCAGTCCGTCTAATCAATCGTCATGGTATCCTTATGTGTGAAAAAGAAATAATGGGAGAAAAAACAGAGCGAACAAGATAGACACTCCCTGTGGCTAAAGAAACTGACCACTCTCCCAGCACAGGGTTCAGTTTAAAGACGATAGTCCCTCTGGGAAGTAACTAGGCACAACGTTTAGTCATTTCTCACCTTCATGCAGATCTCAAAGACTTATTTCCACCACTGAAACAGCTGCCTGACTCATTCTCACTCAGAGGAGTAACGGTTGAGGAGGAGTGGAAGAACTGGTTAAAAGGAGCACAAACAATGGTGTGCCAAAGAAACCATCACACCTGACAGACAAAAAAAGAGACAAATGAAGACTGTATGTGGAGTAAAAGAGAGATGTGAAGGGGAAAAAGTGAAAGAGGCCCATAGGATAAAGCTGTCAGGTAGAGTTATAACTTAAGGCCGGCTGCTAAATGTCTTAAATAACACTGCCCAGATCTTGGGCATCTGGCCTTTGCCCAGCCTGAAGGCCAGTTTTTCTTTTTTGCAGATTGCTAATGACAAACTGGACTGATCGGAATAATTTCCCAAAAGAGGAAATATGAAAATGCTATGCCATCTTTTCCTTTCTATGCTTGAGGCAATAATTGGCAATGTTTCTGTTAATAACACATACGCAAAGCTATTGTGTATCTGATATAAAACAAAATGTGTGTGTGTGTGTGAATAACAGGTAGGGGTAGTGATTTATCTGGTATACTTATATAACAATATCCATATCCTCTCTGCTGGCACTATTTTGGATCCCTCACTTCCATTCCCACTTTTTTTTTACTTTCTAATCATAGATTCCTTCTAGTTTGAACCATTTTCCATTTCAACCTTGGTCT
>NW_015524588.1:0-1122 GCF_001515645.1 Sinocyclocheilus grahami
TTGCTAATTCATCATGCAATGGGAAAAGAGAAATAGACAGAAAATGTTGCTGAAGTTATTTGACTACTTATATTTAATTTGCCAGATGTCATGTCATCCTGAGTTAAACCAGTACATTCAAGACACACTGCATTGTGTCAAGCCACTGATAGAGAAGGTGAGGTTTTTATTTCATATTTGATTAATGTACTTATTTACAGAAAAACAGGCTAACCAATCTGATTAGAATGGTTTCCATCTGAACAGTGAGTAAACCAGACTTGTTTTGTGCTCTTTGTGCAGAATGAGGCTGAGAAGGTTGTAGTGGTGATCATGGATAAAGAGCACCATCCAGTGGAGAGATTTGTGTTTGAGATCTCACCGCCTCCACTGCTATCCATCAGGTGAGTGACGGTGGATTTAGTGTTTTAAAATCTAGGTGGAAGTTATGCATTTTTCTGATATGTGTGTGTTGGGATTTGCTGTGTCAGCTCAGAGACTCTGCTGTCTCATGTGGAGCAGCTGCTGAGAGCGATGATCTTAAAAATCAGCGTATGTGATGCTGTTCTAGACAATAATCCTCCAGGTAGGAACTCAGCCATCACCACAAAACGATCCATTCCAGTAATTGAGCTCACACTTATTAAACATAAAGTTTTAATAGATTTGCATTTACATTGTGGATTTTCTTCTACTCTGCAGGATGCACATTCACAGTGTTGGTACACACCAGGGAAGCTGCCACAAGAAACATGGAGAAAGTTCAGGTCATCAAGGTGTGTTATATATATATAATTATTATTATTATTATTATTTTTTTGATCTAGTCTTTTCTTGTCTTTAGTTCACTCTGTTGACTTGATATCTAAGTGAACTGCTGGGAAACCTGAGAACAAAAACTTTTTTCTCAGATGTTCCACAAAAAGATGCTGTACATGCAAACCTGATGTGAACTCTTATATAGTTCCTTCTATTGTTTTTACATTTCCCGTACCCTTGGCTAGAAAATATGCACTGACTTGCACTATAGGGTTTCATTTATTGTATTCAGTTTTATCCTTCATCTAAAAGGGATAGGTCACAAAAAAAATGTAATTGTCATCATTTACTCACCCTCATTTCATTCCAAACCTGTGTGACTTT
>NW_015524589.1:0-1122 GCF_001515645.1 Sinocyclocheilus grahami
ACAAAGCACTGAAGAGAAACATGGAGAGAATTCCTCTCACAAAGGTGTCAATTCTGATTTGATGTTGAGAAGAGAAGTTAAAGCTGACAGCAGGAGCGATTGGAGAGTGATTGGTCTATATTTAACTTCACCCAAAAATGTCATCGCTCATCACCCTCATATTGTTCCAAAACTGTGCTATTTCCTATTTTTTTCTGTAGATCAGTGTTAATACAATAATTTACTCTTAAAAACAAAAGTGAGGGGGACCAGGAACTGTCAAGCTCACTAAATGACATACAGCATAATACAAAAGTACTTGCCATTTCCAAGTGTTTTGAAGTCATAAGATAGCTTTGTCTGAAGGACAGCCCAACATTAAAGTTCATAAAAGTATTCACCAAAATCTGTCTCCTCTGTCATAGCTCTCTGATCTCATTTGTGTTATTTCAATATACGTATATTCTAAATTGGATAAACATGAATGTGAGTAAATGATGTAAATCAGATTTTTCATTCATTGGTGAAATATTTTTTTCACAACATTTGTTATTCAACTAGAGATTTTATATTTGTAGTTAAACAATGTTAAATGTGTGCACTACTGTTCAAAAGTTTGGAGATTAAAAAAACCTTATGCTCACCAAACTGCATTTATTTTATATTTTCAAATATAATTAAAATTTCTACTTTAATTACTAGTAGAAATTAATCTAATTAAAGTTGTTCAAAAAAGTGCAATAAACTTACTTGGTTGTAACTTTGTTGGTTTTAATGTTGGCACTACTTTTTTATTGAAAAAAATTAAGGCAGCTATTTTCAACAACAAAAACATTTTTAGTAGTTTAAGACCACTACTATGGCAACCAAAACAAATATCGATTTATTATTTGAAAGATTAGTTATTTTATTTGCAGACATCACTAGTGTACAATGATTTCTGATTAGCTAATTAAGCACAAAAGTTGTATTCCAAATACATGGCTGTTTCTTCTGGCCATGATTCATTTAGCTGCAGAGAGCATTTTTATTTTTTTCTTCTATGATTCCCAGTTGTTTTCCTTTAAAGTGTCATCGGGGTATGTGCCATATCTACAGTATGTACTGCCTGTCTGATATCAATACATAGTTTCCGTATAACAC
>NW_015524590.1:0-1121 GCF_001515645.1 Sinocyclocheilus grahami
CATGAAAAATGGGGGCAAAAACAAAAGTGCTGCGTTTATAATTTTCTTCAGTGTATATGCCCTGCTTATACTTTTACTATTTGAGTCTCAAAGCACCCTGCTATAATTTACACTTTTTATCTCCTTCTCTCTCCAGCAGCAGATGGAGTTCCCGTGCAGAAGGATGGGGAACAGGTAAGCGAGCTGCCTATATATTACACTAACATACATATACTAAATTAGACAGATCTCTCAACAGCGCTGACACGCTTTGACACTCCACACCACAAACTTATGTTTAGGGGGAAAAAAGCATCCTGCTCCAAGATGGAGGCCAAGGTGTCCAAAACAGGAAGAGATTATCTCAGTTAGGGAAGTGAGCCAGCTCTCCTCCTTAACCGCAGAAAGACATTGCTAGCACATTAGCCTAGTTAACAGCATGTAGTTTAGTGCTTACCCAATCTGGCTTGTAGTCTGCTGTTATCGTAGTTAGCATTTACTTTTGGTTAAGTTTGTGTGTTTTGTGCCTCACACCCCTAAGAACTGACCCAGAAAGCAGGCTTATAGTATTTGCCTTCAGCTGTGCAGTGACACTGGAGACTGGTTCTGGGTTTGTGCTTAAGGGAGAGATTATGATTTTGCTCAATGGATGCTCAGTATCACCACTGACACATCACTTTGCTTGCTTTTATTTCTTCTTATGTCTCTCCATATTGTTGATAAATTTGAATGAGCAAGGCAAGCATTAATTTTATCTCACACAAAGCATATATATGAGATTTGCTCCCTCTCTCTCATCTCTGGAAGCTTTTAAAGCTGATTCCATTATCAGACAGGGTTTGCTGCATGAAGACAAAATGTTAAATTCAAAAGATACGTACCTTGTTAATAAGTTAATACACACAGTTCTTTCATCTGTCACCCTTTTCTGATTCTGAAGTACCTGACTGAAGTCCTAATAATAGCAAACAATGTAATTTGAAAAGGAATTTAGATCCACATCTGACGCATTTCTGAACGAAACAAGCTATCATCTAAAGCAGAGTCATCCCGAACCGTCCAGTGTCTCCAATCTAAACACGGTTGGTGGTTCGTTCCTGAATGAATCAATGTCTTTAAATGAGTCGGAATGAATGATTCAA
>NW_015524591.1:0-1121 GCF_001515645.1 Sinocyclocheilus grahami
TGATAACACTTTTAATGGGTTTTTAATGTACTTTATATTGCAGTAGGCCTACACATATTTTAAATATTTATGTATTTATACTTTTAATATTTGGAAAAGTACAATATTTTGAAAAACATTTGTAACATTTACAATGTACAAACGTTATTCAACTATTATTAAGCACTGCGATATTTAAAATATGTTGTTTAATATGTTGTTCAGTTTTACTTAAAAGGTTATGCTACTTTGGTTGATAAGGCTGTTGTTCATTACATGATACATTAATTGTAATAAGCTAGTGTTTCTGTTATACAGAGGAAGGGAACTGCCCATTATTTTTATGTTGTCAGATTATGCCACTTCATTCATCTTGTTGAATGTATTTACCCTCTGATTTATAAAGAACTTGTTCATCTGTCAGCTCACAGTGAGAGGATGATGGCTGCATGCAATTTTGGATTAGCGAAAATGTATAATGTTCGAAGCATCATGGCATGATTTGTTAAAAGGTGGGGAGTTAGAAACTTGACATGGATTGACTCTAGATGTATTCTGTGGGCACCTAAATACATATGACTTTTATTCTGGACTTGCTCTTATAACATGCTTTTATTGTCCTACTATATTTTTTTCTAAAATATAAAAGGCATTTTCTGAGAAAATGCAGATTTTGTCTTTCTATCGTCTTTTCAACATCACACCAGTCATCAGTTTTTGCACAGAAAGCTATAGAACTATTGACTGTGAATAATGTGCAATGATATTTACTGTTAAGGCCACAATTTTGTGCTCACCTTCAACCGCTTTTTCTGTAACAAGGTTAAACGGTGTTGCACAAAACATGTTTTGAAAGGGAAATGTCATGGGTTATTAATTTTAGTTTTTTAATGTGTGATTCAGTGCGATTTAGTACAAGAAACACTGAGTGATACTACCCAAGCACATACATTCTGCAGTTATGTGAAGTAATGTAGAGCTTATGGGTAAGATATTAATACTATATGAAATAATTTGGGCCTAAAGTGGGAATATGTAATTTCTTATAAGATTAAAAGTAACCTTATCAAATTAAATCATAGAATTTTTCTTTAATATTTTTTTTTAACACACACATAGCAAGTCTGATGTATTTCTTATAC
>NW_015524592.1:0-1121 GCF_001515645.1 Sinocyclocheilus grahami
AGTGTGCAGCAAGATCTCAAAGTGTCTCTGGATCAGATGTCTGAACCCACCTGCTATAAACCAATCTATGGGCCATCAGAAGCTCAGTGATCTCTGTCTCGGCCTATTCATGGTCCAAACTGATGTCATGTATTTACACTCTAAAGGCAGATGGGACTGATGGAGGGAGGCACAGATTTTGCCAGCTCTGAAAAACTGGAGAAGATGGTGTAATGAGAGTGAAGTTTCAGTTGGTCGGGTAGCACAATGCCGCAGGATACACAAGATGCTCAGT
Source organism: Sinocyclocheilus grahami (assembly GCF_001515645.1). NCBI lineage: Eukaryota > Metazoa > Chordata > Actinopteri > Cypriniformes > Cyprinidae > Sinocyclocheilus > Sinocyclocheilus grahami. Next base: position 275 of record NW_015524592.1, read on the forward strand.
TACTAGCTGCTGATGTGTGAATAATGAATACTATTGTCTTGTCTTTCTGTCTTTTGTCATTTTATCAATTCTCACGACTCATGATTGATGCGTGTAGCAAACACTATCTGTCTTATTTCTTTCTCTCCTTCCCTCGCTTACTCCCTACATGAGATTATTATCGCTCCCTCTCCCCTAGTCTCTATTTTTTGTATTTCTCTACGGCCTACAGAAAGGTTGAAACAGTGTCTAATGTATCAGCCACTGGGTTTAATTAGCATTCACAGTGCCCTTGGGAAAGCAAAGGAACTTTCATTTCTTTTTCTTAGAAGTTTCCTGTTTTGAATTAAGTTCCGGATCGCCTGATTTCTTTCAAGAGGCAGCAACGAGGAGCTGGCGATGATGTTACAGAATGCAGCTCTACCCTGTTGTACTCTTCCTCCTGCTCACTCTCTCTGTTGCTCACGCAGTCCGTTTGTCTTCCTCTTGCTCTCTTTGCTTCTGCAAAAACCTCTTGAGTTTTCAGCCAATTAAGTTCTTTGCTTGTTGCACAGAGGAACACTTCATGAAAAGAGAGGAATGCTCTGTGGACCCTGATGCGTTTGAAGAAGAACTGGTCTTGCAATTATACAAACTGTGTTATGAATTACTTTATTGTAATTGCATCATTGGAGAGATGAAACCAGGCCAGCAAATTGAAGAAATTTTTTTGTATATCACCTTTTAAACTCACAATAGGGTATATGTCGAACGTCACCTGACCAAGCCTGGAAAACAGGTCTCATCGCTTCCGCTTGTCGGAGAACGTGCTAACAGGCGTAAAAAATAATAGCGATATCTATGGACTTTTAAGATAATCAGTTAAACT
>NW_015524593.1:0-1121 GCF_001515645.1 Sinocyclocheilus grahami
AAAAAAAAATGCAGGTTTGTAATGAAAAGGAACATAAAAAAACAGAATTTAAATTTTTGGGTAAACGATCCCTTTCAAAAGTGGATTTGCAACGGAGACTGTTAATGTACCACACCAATGCAGAATGAACCTCTTTTAACCTTTCTTTTGTTTGGACTCATGTGTGCTGTAGCTGGTTGGTGTGACTTTGCCATTGTCTTTCTGTTCAACCAGACCTCACATCATTCATTAGCAATTCAGGCCATATCATGGTCAGCTGCAGGGCACTGAGAGTGATTCAGCACACAGTTGTGTCCAGCTTTGCTTTTGCCTTTAATCGGGAGAAAAGTCCTAGATAAACAAGTTCAACTGGAAATGTCATCATCAAAATATTGTCCAGTACCACAGCTGTAGCCTAATAAATCTAATAGCACTGGAGTTCAGATGACTGCCAAATGGCCGCTTAGTAGGTCCAGACTAGTGAAAGGATATGAGTGAGCCCCTCATCCAATGCCTGACACCTGACAGAGATCCCATGGGACTGGTAAAGGTTAGCACTTGGATAGATTAAAAGGTTAATACTTAAATTAGATTCAGATTTAAAGCTCTGCAGATTTCCACCTAATTGAAAAGTTATATTTCTACATTTGATTATGATGTCTGTAAGACCATTATATATTTTTTACAATGGATTTAAAAAACTAAAAATAATTGTAAAAAATGTACAAATTCACATTGTTCACAGTGCATTACTTCCACACTCCTACTTCTTTTTAATTTAATAACTCTTCCTCATGGAGAAAAATAATTTCCTCATCCTACTTTCGAAATCATTCGTCTGGCTTCTTTTTCCTGTTCAGTCTGATTAAATCAAACACTTCATGCCAGAGCTCATATATCAAGGGCTCCATCTAACAACACATAATTAGCCCTAGCTGTGGCCTCTCCATTGTCCAGGCATCACGTGCGCACAGTGAGGATGGATTAGGGGAATATGTGCCAAATTAAAATCCCACCGAGGAGTCAGCCCTGTTTGTTTTCCTTTTTTAATTCCAACCCGAGCCTTCTGAACACAATGCTTAAAGCTCTGGCCAGGACAGATCACAGCAATGGTCCACTCAGACCTGTCCCTGCTGTATGCA
>NW_015524594.1:0-1121 GCF_001515645.1 Sinocyclocheilus grahami
AATTTATGGGCTAATTTTCATTTTTGGGTGAAATAACCCTTTAAGAGAGTTTGCATCCAGACAGTGCGGGCAGTTATAAAGGCCTCAGCGGTCAGAGTGGAAATGTGAGAAATCACCAGAGACCATCCGATCAAGAGGAACAGCGTGTTTATCCTTCCTGCCAAACACTCCACTTAACACAGACGCTGATCAATACAACTGCTGCATCTCTAACCCCTTCCCCTCTCAGTCTGTAATGAATTCAACTTCAGGAGGAAAAATCAAGCTCTTCAGTGAAAGCCGAGCTTCGACAGGACAGATTTACATCTTATGTTATTTGTCTGAACACACACAAGCACAAAAACCACTCATCCAGTGATGGAAACCTGACATTCATTCAGAAACTTTGAAGCTTCAGTTGTTCGTCACCAAACCCATCCTGCAAAAATCAAGAGACTGTCTGTAAAGAGGAAAACCACACTCTGTAGCCGGTTTGTTGCTGGTCTGAAGTGGTCTACTAACTTTAAACACCCTTGAACAAATTGGTTTTCCCGATTAAAAACAAACAAAAGTTCAGCCAAACAACTGTCTAGACCTGCTCAGACCAGCTACTGACTTTATAAATGAACATGTAAAAATCCTCAGGAACCGGTTTATCTGGATTTGTTAGTATGAAAAATGCAAATTCTAACAGCTGTAGTTTTTTTAACAGCTACAGAAATTTAAATCATGTGTTAATAACACTATAAATTAATGATAAATTACTATATTTTACATTTATTTATTTGTATTATTTATATTTATAAAAAAATATATTATAACAAAAATTTAGACCAGCTTTATCTGGATTTCTTAGAAAAACATACTACCAAAAAAATATACACAAATTATAATAATAATAATAATAATAAAATATATTACACAATTGTAATATATATAATACATTGATGTTTTATTATTTATAAACAAATATATATATAAAAATCTAAATTACATATGAATATAATACATATGATTTTATCAATCATAAACAATTTACATATTTATAAATTTAAATTAAATATATAAATTGTTTATATTTGATGAAATCATATGCATTACATACTTAAAATACAATACATTTAAACATAGCATTTGAAAAA
>NW_015524595.1:0-1121 GCF_001515645.1 Sinocyclocheilus grahami
CCTCAAATCCATAAATCAGACAACACTAGACATTTAATTCACCACTCAAAGATGTTGAATGTGATGTGCACACACAGTCTGTTCCTGCCCTGGTTTCCTAGGAAAAGAAGTCATAGATTAGGGCACAGGAAGAGAGAGCGAGAAGAAAAAAAAGGGGGGAAGAGACAGAAACACTCTTCTCTGACTCTCACAAGGAGGAGTGAATCCGTGGAGGGGGAAGAGAGAAAGAATGTCTGCTCATTATTCAGCCTGGCACTCGAGGCTACAGAAAATAGCTCTCTTCATTTTTTCTTGTCAAGCTGTGGCTCTGTTAATGGTGTGTTCTCAGTCAGTGGTGAGACAAAAGGATGGCTTTAGCTGGCACCAGTCATGTAGAGAGTCGGGAGAAGCACTACAACCCTTTTCGATGACCGCTTGCTCTGTCGGTTGCTGCCCGCCCGCAAAGGACTTGAGATAAAACACCTTAAAGAAAGCTGGCCTCCTTTTAAAGGGGCTGCATTCCTCCACTGGAGCTAAAAAAGCTTCCTGCCTTGGAAGACCATCGTCAATTTTCCCTCTTTTCTTCAGTAAATCTTACCCTAAATTTCTGTGAAAAAGTACACTGTGGCAGGATAAATTGGGTAATAAGAAGAGCTGAAATCGCCATGTTACATAAAGAGAGTAAGACTGATTTATAAGCATTGCATGTTACTGTGTCCGGTCTTTCCTCCATTTGGCTCATGATTGGTCTAATTCAATGAGCTAATAAGCTGAGCAGCTGTGGGCTTCATGTGCTCAGATGAAAGTGGACCGGCCATCATTATGCACATATATTACCACACCAGTGATGCATGGGAACTTGTCCATTTGCATGCATGGACAAGAAAGTGATGTAAAAATTCCAGTAAGAACTCATGGATTATCATTCTGTATTGACAAATACATTTTTATAACAGATTACCAACCATATGTAGAGCTTATAAGGAAAATGCTGTCTAACAAGTATCTATATTTCTTGAATGAAGTCAGGACAGCCACGACAGAGTCCAGGCTTACGGGCACAATATCACATTCACCCTTCAGGTCATCACATCAGGTCATTGCATTGCATTGCAACAACAAAATAAAAAACAAAATAAAAA
>NW_015524596.1:0-1121 GCF_001515645.1 Sinocyclocheilus grahami
ATTATTATCAATGCTGAAAACAGTTGTGCTGCTTCATATTTTTGTTGAAACCATAATTTCTGCATGTTTCAGGATTCTTTGCTAAATAGAAAGTTAAAGAACAGCATTTATTTGAAATAGAAATATTTTGTCACTTTTGATCAACTTAATGCATCCTTACAGAATAAAAGTATTAATATCTTTCAAAGAAAAAAAAAATCTTACCGACCCCAAACTTTTTAATGTCCAATAGGGGAACGAGAAGTTAACTTCTGTTAGTCTAGGTTTCTTGCACTAAATTTAGGTTGACAAGATAATTTCTAGTTTTAGATTTTGATAACAGCTGTTATGACTGGCCAACATCCACAGACTGGTGTAGTTCATACAGTCATACATCAAATAGTCAACTGATTCATCTATATTTTTCTACTTTTTTTGCGATACGACCCTTGAATTGTTGTGTAACACTGTGAGAAAGAGTCCAGACATGTGTTCGGGGTCACCAGACTGCGACGGCCACTCCCTCATTGAAATGCATTTTTGGTTCTGTGACTTCACTGCAGTTGTATCCTGTTATATATAATATAATATCAAGAGAGCAGACAGACAGAGAGGAAACCATGAGAGGGAAACAGCTGGAACAGACACTTCCCATTTTTGTCGGAGAAATGCTCCGGGCGTATAAAACCGAGACACAAGCAAACCCGTAAACATCAAGTATGTGATTTTTACATGTGAAAACACTCTAAAATGTTTCATTATTCTGGTTATATCATGGAAAACAGGATGTTTTTTGCTTATTTTTATTAACACTTATTCAGAAAGGATGCATTAAACTGATCAAATGTGACAGTAAATACATTTATAATGTTACAAAACTAAATTATATTCCAAATAAATGCAGTTTTTTTTTAACTTTGTTCATTAAAGAACCCTGAACCGGACAAAAATATTTAGCAGCAAAAACGGTTTTCAACATATTAGAATGATTTCTGAAGGATCATGTGACACTGAAGCTGCTAAAAATTCAGCTTTGCATCTCAATAATAAATGACATTTTGTTGTCAAGTTATTTTGAATTGAATCAGTTTTTACTCTATTTTTGATCAAATAAATGGAGCCTTGGTGAGCAGAAGAGACTC
>NW_015524597.1:0-1121 GCF_001515645.1 Sinocyclocheilus grahami
ACACACACACACACACATTGAGTCAGTCATTAACACTGCAGATGGTTGTGTGACTAAGCAGAACTGCCATGCTGCAATCGCAGAGTTTCACTTCAGTTTGAGCAGCATCATACACCGTTAGCTGGAAACACCGTTATCTGTACAGTACATGTAGTAAACAGTCGAAAGCATTGTAAACAGGGTGGGAATACACTATTACACCCACCCCCAATCAAATTTTACTCCGTGGTAAGTAAATATGCGATATTTACTTTATTTGACTTTTTAAACAAAAGCCTTGATTGTTAAAAGGCAGTGCGAGACAGTGACACACTCTTGTTGAAGTAAACTTTTTGATTATATTATGAGAAACAGCTGGCAAAGCATGTGTCTGATTGACTGTTTGTCTTGACAAACAGGGCCCCGATATGAACTTGAGCCTTGAAGAGGTTCACAAAAGATGCACATTATGAACTTAAAAGCAACCCAGGTTTGCTTCTTTACGTTTTGCTTTTGTATTATATTCCTTTTTCATAGATAGATAGAATTCAATGAATGAATTAATAAATTAATACAAATTATACCCGTGATATTTAAATAATTGGATGAATAAATTCAAATTAAACCTATCAAAATTAACGAATGAATCAGTTATTTAAAATGCAAGCTATAAAGAACCCGGTAGTCTTTGCAATAATTTCTGATAAACTTATAACTACTTAAACTTCGAAACTATGAATAGTTCACTTACAGTTATGTCTGTAAGCTGAGATACGTATTCAACATTAAACACATCACACACTTCAGCTTTAACCTTGTAATATTGTCATTTCTAATGAAGTCGGCCATCTGGCAAGTTATTCTGTTGTATTTAAGCTGTTTTTGGACACACATACACATACATACATACATAATACATCAAAACCATGCCTTCACGTTATGCATGCTATGCACACACAGTCACACAGAGTCCTGCAGCACAACTCTAGTGTGTTGGACTTTTGACATACTGTGATATAGTGCATGTCTATGTGTTCGTAAAGCAAACAGAGGCACAGTAAAATAATTAAACGGATAAGTAAACAAATGTAGATAAATATGGCTGTATATCTGTGTGCAGGCTGTAGCTAATGAACACAGTG
>NW_015524598.1:0-1121 GCF_001515645.1 Sinocyclocheilus grahami
TCAGACATTTATAAATCAAACTTATGCTGTGCATTGTTTACATATGCTTTGCATTGTTGTCTCTGCATATACAATTAGGCATTTAGCAGATGCTTTTATCCGAAGTGACTTAAATTGCATTCAGGCAATAAATTTTTTCTCAATTCGTGCAATTCTAGGAAATCAAACCTATGGCCTTGCTATTGCTAGCATCATTCTCTACTGTTTGAGCTACAGGAAGGCTATGCATTTAACTAGTCCTTCAACTTTACTTGAATATCAATATTCATTTTGATAATAGCATATGTTGGATAATAAAAGTACATAAAAGTAATAGATGTACATAAAAGTACTATGGCATTTTTGTCTGTCAGCATCCACAAATACACTATGACCCTCACGGTTCCATAAAAGGAAAACATCATGAGATTAAAGCAAAACTATTACTAACCTTGAAGCTGGACTGGTAATGTAGAGATAAAAGAACTGTTTACTGCAGCCTATTAAAATACTCTCCCGAAATCAGCCAAAAGATACTTCCAACATCAACACTCTTAGAGTTCTTCATGCTAACATGTCAGCAAACCAGAATTTTTTTGGCAGCCCAGGGAGTTGGAGGCCTGTACATTTTGCAAAGTCCATTTTCAACCCCAAAACCATAGCCACATTAATTTAGAGCTGCTCTGTTATGGCAAAAATCATAGTCACTATTATTTTTGTCAATACTGAAAATACTATTATTTAACACAATTTGTGGTGGTTGATATGATCAAATGCTTATTTCACAACAGGAGTAATTTTAGATATCATTGAAATTTCACAATTGACAGAGAGCAGCGGGACACTGACAGCTTGAGGTAAATTACTATGCTGTCACTTTAAGACCTCATGTGCACATCCAATATACACATCCGATTTTCTCCCAACTGTTTACATTCAACCAATCGTGTTTCCATGAATATTTACCAACAAGGGCATTTTAACATATTTTTGTGTGTTTTTGACTGTATAGCCACCATCAAAAACTTTGCTTGCCCGTATTCCACTCCGTCTTGGAGTGTGTGGCCATGTGCACAGAAAGACTGTTAATGTGTGGCCAATACAAACTTAACCTCAAAAACAATTATCCTTACCAGTATGGA
>NW_015524599.1:0-1121 GCF_001515645.1 Sinocyclocheilus grahami
ATATTATTATTATTTTTACTGCCCTGAGCTGCATCAAGAGAACATTTAAGAAAGATTTAGAGGAGGAGAAATATCCTAAAAACTTTTGTTCTTCAAAATATGTGCAGAATAAGACGAGGGACATTTATCAAGAAAGCAAATAAGATCCATTTTGATTTCTTGTCATTTTTAAGATTTACCCGCACTGAAAAAGCCAATAAAATTGTTCAGAGCCCAGTGTTATTTTTGTGTATTATTTTAGCTTGTCCATTTAGAAATAATATATATCTGTAAGTGCTCTGGTGGGCTTGTCGTTTTAAATTGAAGTAATGTAGTTTTTATGGAGCGAGTTAAAAATGTTTCTCGATAAAACGAGGCTGTTATTATTTTGTTTTTATGGCTTGTGTGTGTGCGCGCGTCTCCTCGTTAGCACCGAAAGACGGCATCTCTCCAGCTCGCTGCTTCATTACCAAGTGTGACATTTATCACATCGGCGCCTCGCGTTTCAAGAGTTACCATGGAAACTTCTATAGCACCCACCTCCCCTTCACACTTTTAACAAGTGGAGTGATTAACAGAACAGTTTTGTACATCTCACACATGCACTCGCGCACATGCGCCGATGCCTGTCATTCTTCGCAGTTAAGCTGGCATGTTTTTTCGCCTGTGTGTTTTTGACTGGTTGGAAATATCTCCGCTCAGACCTTGAAAAATGATTCTCTTTTTATTTTGTAGGTTTGCTTTGTTGGCAACTGACTTTGTATGTGATGTTTACAGGAAACAGTTTGTCCTAGGTGATTTTTTTCTAAATATAGTTAGAGTTTGACATCTCCCTGACAGTTGACGAACGTGATGACAGGAAATATCTTCCTGGAGTCACACTGCCTGTCTGACCTTGATGTGTGAGATTTGTGTGAGTGAGTGTGTGTGGTTATAGTCTACCTATCTTGTTCAGGACATATGAAAGGACAAATGCTCATCATTGGCTGTTTCAGATCCTATGAGCTGCCTGCAGCATTTTTGGAATTCAAAAGGGAGTTTGAAGATTGACAGGTTTGAAAGCAGTCTGAACATACTAATAATGCTTAATAATGAAACTAAAAATCAAGCGTAGCGTTAGTTCTGGCAGGTCACGTTAGTCA
>NW_015524600.1:0-1120 GCF_001515645.1 Sinocyclocheilus grahami
AAAAAATCATAAGTCCAAGTTCGAGCACATCTCTCCTCAACAAAATGCACAATTTTAGGGTATAATTTAAATTTGAAGCAGATTAAATTAAGGATGACTCATGTGCTAAAGTTTGGATGTGTAACAGCAAGCACCACTAATAATTGACTAATGGATCACTAGGACACAGTAGCTGATGTCAAAAGAAGGTCAGACGGTGCAAAGTCCAGTTGTTTACAGTACATGCAAGACACACCAACTGTATACCTGCATCTGTTTGATTCACAGCAATCTGTCTCATGAAGTGTTTACAGGAGGTGGTTTAGGAGCCTCAGTCTGTCCACGCTGAGAGCAGGTGCACTGCTGAGACTCAGCTGCTAATCTCATTGAGCTGTTGTAGCCCAAAAACACGACGGCCAGTATGGGATGAGACCCTTGTCCCTCTGCCCGCTTCTGCTGCATAAGCAAGCCAACAGAACATGCCATGAACTGAACTAGCAACCTTATGGTGTGCACAGTCAGAGTCACAGTAAGAATTGAACTCCTGAACTCTGAAACACCCTGATACCTATCTTATGGACTGATTTATGTCTGTGAAAAAAAGAAATAAGACAAGCAGGGGAGAAAAAAATAAACCCAGGGAGCGAAGACATAAATTGTGATGCATTGTGGGAGAGAGATAAGAGCCTCATTTCAACTATTATGCCCTATGTGTATGAATGGACTGCATCTGGAGTTTCAGATAAGATGTATAATATATGACATAAATATAGAATTGACATTAATGTGTCTCTGAGTGTATGAGAAAGCCAGAAACACCATACCATAACCATAATAACCATATTACAGCCTACTCTGTTTATTGGCTCTAGTTTTAATTTAACCATAAAAGATGATCCACAAAATAATAATTCACTACCTTTCATCTTAACTTACATGCTCATTAAACATGTGCATGGCTGTAGCGATCATTGTGGATGTGTTTGTGAGTACTGTATTTTCAAAGGTTTCGTTTGATACCTTGTTGCTAAAATACCGAACACAAACAGCCATGAATCACATGAATGGGTTGTAGTAGGCAATGAAAAAAGAGAATGATTTATTTTCATAATCTCACATTGTCCTTTAGCATAGCCAGTGT
>NW_015524601.1:0-499 GCF_001515645.1 Sinocyclocheilus grahami
ATAGAAATGCTCTCCTTTTCCTTTTTTCCCTCTTCTACTTCACTTTCTTAGAGATTGAGCTTGTTTGGGGAACCGTCAGTAAATTCTGAGTGATAATTTGACAATAAGAGTAGTCTTAAGTCATCAATCAAAACCCTGTTTACGCCCTTTTCAGCAAACATATGCTGACCCAAACCTATCTTAGCATTCACAGCTAAGATAATAACCTAATACTTCAGCTAAGCACACCTGGCGAAAACCTAGCTGGAAAACCTAGCTCCACACTCTGTTTTGATCTTGTAGTAGTCTCTAGCCCTTACTCTCAACACAAGTGTGAGAATGCAGACCAAAGAGGACTGGCCAGGCGTTGTGAGGAACACCCCCTCCCCATGGCCAACGACCACCTACTGAGCCGAAAGCAACTGGACATAGAGAGAAGAGTACCTCAGACTCATGACTCAAGCGAGAGTTATGGCTACAAAAAGCTCACCAAGGTCATCATCTTCCTGGCCCACAACCT
>NW_015524602.1:0-1120 GCF_001515645.1 Sinocyclocheilus grahami
ATATATATATATATATATATTTATTTATTTTTGGCAGTGTAAATGTGACTGTGCATGTATTGCAATTACACTCAAATCTGATTCTTCAATGGAAGCACTTTCTGGCAGTTTTGCAATTCATACAAAACAAGATGGTTGCTTGCAACACAGAACGTGTGTTAATCCTACACTAAAATCAATAATGAAGTCATTTTTATCTCAGCGAGCCGCATGTCATGCAACCCTCAGAGTGGATTGGCTCCGGCACTGTACACGCTGACTTCACGCCTGTGGAATGTCAGCCAGCCAGGTCTGCACTAATTCAGTCAAGGCAATGTCTATTTCTCTGTCCTTCCACATGCTTTTCTTTTTCTGCACGGCCTGGAAACTGATTTCACTTTGGCTTGTGATGTCATAAAGCAGGCTACTCAGTCGTGGGATGTTAAAACCTCGTGTCAGAGCATCGAGGTGCTAGTCAAAACTTCTGGCCACCCGCGTGTTGAGCAATGATGGGACTTAAAGGGCCAGGCGCTGCTGATTTGAATATTCAGCTTGCGCTTTTATAAAGTCAAAACTCACCGAGTGAGTGGTTTGAAACAGCTTCCTGGTAGCTTGCTTGGCGTGAAGTCAGTGTGTGAATCGAGTAACACTGACATTTCTTTCCGTGACAAGAGCGGGTCATGATGTCATTTGTGACTCACGTGAAAAGGTCTTCTAAACAGGTCTGTTTGGTTCGACTCGCATAGCATCTCGAATGGCCTTGCTGAGTGATGTCATGTGAACATTGCATTGAAAGGTCCAGAACTCTTTCTCTGCTGTGAACTGGGTCAGTAAATGTTGAATCGGATGAAACGAATGGATTGATGGATGAATAATTGCCTTCTCCAGTCACGTGCATCTGCTCACAGACTCATGAGCTCATCTGCTTTTATTGCCTGTATTCAAATGTTTCGCGTCTTCTGTCGCTATTTTGTTTCTCAATCTCTCCCTGTTTCGTAACCGTGATTCTCCCAGCTTGATTTGCATGTGCCTGTACGCCTCAGACAGACGACCCATGCAAACTCAAACACTAATTCAGCGTGATCTCATTGCCCCGTCTAGATGAGCGAGGACTGAATCCAAATCAGCAGTTCCTTTTTTT
>NW_015524603.1:0-1120 GCF_001515645.1 Sinocyclocheilus grahami
ATTGTCATTTTGCATTAATGACACACTATTTTCCTAATTAATGCTATACAATAAGAGAAAATTATGTTTTTCCTATCAATACATTAAGTCTATATGTAATGCTACACAGTCATGAACTGTAGGAAATTGGACATGTGACAGAATCACAAGAAGATAAATGCAGGATGACAGATTAATTTAAGTAACCTCCATTTGTGATATCACTATACAGAGATTTGCCCAGATTCAGAATTCACGAGTGAAATGGCACAAACAAGCAGCAGGTTTGCATAGCTTCATGGACTCCATCAAAGTGACAGAATCACACAAACACACGCTGCTGCTCATAGATGCTATGCCTGGCGACCTTGTCAGGATGTATGACACATTATAAATCAAGTCTGCGCGAGCTGCCCCAGAGATTTATTCCTTAAATATGATAAGACAGATGGAGCATCGCGCTCTCCAGGTATCCACCTCTCTCTCTGCTTTACGAGACTGTCTCCTTTCATTGTTCCCTCAAAATGTACTAAAATACCTCCTGCAACCTCAGTCAAGATTGCATTCCAACGGCTTCCATAAAGTTTATGGCTGTGTTAAAGGAATAGTTCACACCCAAAAATAAAATTAAGACGCAGCTCTCTACAATACTTGATTCTGATTGGTCAGTTGCAGCATTCCATCGTCTGAAATTTCAGAATACTATTTTAATATTTATTTATTCATTCGTGCTAGGCTGATTGATTTGTACACGGAAATTGATTAATTTTTTTGTAGCAGAGGTTTTAGGACAATAGGCCTAATGGTAAATTATAGGACAATATAGGACCAAATAAGTAAATTAAATAATTTCAACGCAAATAAAAAATTTTTTGTCCATTATTGTGTGTGTAGACATGTAATAAGATGAATAGGGGTCAGTATTTCCAAATAAATGCATGATGCTATATGCACGTTCTTGAAAATATTGTCTTTTTCACAGAAGAAAAAAAAGTCTTAAAGGTTTGTAACAACATGAGAATTAGTCATTTTTGGATGAACTATCCTTATAATAATAGCTAAAACAGTTCTTATAGGAAAACTACCTTACCATACAGTGTAAATCAATGGTGACCAAATGGTAACCAAAAAATAAATAAAT
>NW_015524604.1:0-1120 GCF_001515645.1 Sinocyclocheilus grahami
AAAAAAAAATGCTTCATTATATTTTAAAAACATTAATGTTCTAAACTATCGAGGAGGGTCGGTGTCAAACAAGGCCAAACTGTCGACAGTCTTCTCAACTGGGTTGTTTTTCAGGCTCATTAGACTGAAGGAGATGAATATGAGAAGCGGTCAACACGTTTAATTATAAACACAGAACACAAAGGTCTGAAGACATGTTTTTCAAAGTACATTTATCTGGGGGAGAGGAAAAATGCTATAGCCAAAGACTAATTAAACCAATTAAAAATAGTGCAGTTGCCTGGAGGTTCATATGACTTTAGATTGACTTCTAATGCCAATTTTTGTCTATTTGATGATTTACTGACCAGCCACAATAATCAAATATTTAAAAGATCACAATATTGAATTTTTCAGCAATTAGTAATATTGTATAAAATGACTTGCAATTCATTTGATTACTCAGCGTATCGTGAAATTACCCTGACTACAATTTTTTATGAATTGTTATAATATCTTAAACTGTCTGCATTATTATAAACCTTATAGTTGCTCTGTGATTCCATTCCTGAGCTTGTTCCAACTAAACATGATATTCACAGTTGACAGTAGCTGTGATAGAGCTTGTGTGATAGGCTTGACAGGCTTTTTTTGGCTCTCCCGCTGGGACAGGGGTTAGCCTGTATCACAGTTTAAAATTTGGCTTTGACACTAGTGTTTTCAAGCTCTTCAGAACTGCCAACAAAAACCCTGCTGTAGGAGAGTCCGGGAGCGACTGCGGTTTTGCATGTTTTACATTGCCATTCTTAAATCACAGACTTCAAATCTACATGCCAACTTAAAAACATACACTGTCAAATGAGGCCACATTGGAAATCTGGGAAATCTTCAAAAACAAATGTACTTGACTTGTATTGTATTATACTAATATTCCTTTAAATCCTGCATCATGCAGTGAATGGGTGCCGTCAAGCACGACCCCCCCCCCTAAATATTTTAGTATATTTTTAATATACTAAAAATTATTCTTTAGTACTTTTTAAGATAATCTTAAGAACATCCAAGTGTACTCAACTGTGCTATTTTGTGGCACCATGAATATGAACTAAAATGTGCTTTTAACATACTTTATCTGTAAAAA
>NW_015524605.1:0-1120 GCF_001515645.1 Sinocyclocheilus grahami
TAGGTAACACTTGCCTTCTTGACCAGTTTTTCTGTGTTTTCTACAAATGCAGAAGATCCCAATTGCAGCTACAATCAACAGAGATCCAACAACAGCAGCAGAAATCAACACTATCAGAGAGACTGGAGGATGAGAAGACTGTGCTGCAGCATCTAAAGAGAGGCAGTAATGCAATTGTAAAAGTGATTGTGTCAATCTGATCTATAAAAAAATATAGAGATCAGGTTAGTAAATAATCACATATATCAGCGCCGCTGTACCTGAACATGTGAGACAGAGTTGACTGATGTCCAGATGTGTGGTCTGGTTGCTGATGGGATTGTTGAGCACACAGCGGTAGGTGTTTTTATCCTGATATTCCACCTCCAGAGGTAGAGAGAGACTGATGCTGAGATCAGACACACTGATGCTGGACAATAAACTGTTTCCTTTGTACCAGGAGAGAGTCACATTCACCACATTCACCACTGAACACAACAATGAACAATTCTGCTGTGATGACGATGATGAAGAACATTGTGAAGAGTTTCTGCTGATGACAGGAACAGGCAGACGAGCTGAACACATAAGAGAATAAACAGAAACCTGATGAATCTAATCAACAATCGTCACTATTTAGTGTGTCTGTCATTCAAACTATAAAATGAGTGAACTTTTCAGTATGTAAGTAATAAAATAAGAACATTCAAAGGACAGGACACATTATCTCTACTCACCATAGACAGAAACACTGAATGTTTTTGATGACAGCTTTTCTCCATTTATCTCTAGTTCATAATTTCCAGCATGTTGAGTTGAGATGTTTGTGATGGTCAGAGATACAGTTTGATAGTCCAGTTTCAGTCTGTCTCTGAATCTCCCATCAGGACCATCAGATGTGGAGCAGACTTTAGCATCTCTATTTATTTGAGCTACATGAGACTTTTCAGCTCCATATTTCCACACTATATCGTCATCTTCTCGTATTTCAGTAACATCAGGGTGTAGAGTAATAGAATCTCCCTCCATCACTGACACTGACTCACCAAACACAACTGATGAAGACAAAAATAAAATTCATTGATTAAGGTTCCTCTTGTTTATAAAGCATCACATCAGCTCTAGGTTGTAACATTGAGTT
>NW_015524606.1:0-1119 GCF_001515645.1 Sinocyclocheilus grahami
AGCTGATAGCTGCTTCTGGATTGATTGAGGCTGCTGTCAGCTCGACTGTAAGTTCAGGTTAGTACAGAACGAGGTCCATTCCTCCGGGACACACACCTGCACATGCATTTCAACAGGTGACGGAGCCAATCAGCCGGTTAGTTGGATGACCTTCTGCTGATGACTCAACCTGATTCAAGGATCCCTGTGCTTTCAGCTCCCTAAACACTCAGTGGGAAGAATCTAGTATTGCTTATTTTGAACACCTGCAATATTACTGAACAGAGACTGCATTTGCATCGTAATTTGTGAATTATTGTTAATTACCTAAATATGTAGAATTATTTTTTTATATAATTTAATTATTATTATTAATATTACTACAAAATGATACATATAAAAAACATAATTAAAACTATTATTAATACTTGTTGATAGAATTATTTTTTAAAAAGTATTTAAATTATTTTTTTGTAATGTAATACAGCATACTAAATTTGGTGAATGCATGAATGTTGTGTTCTGAAATATGGAAAAAAATATGGAAAACTATTAAAAATATTAATACATTGTTTATTAAATGGCTCTTAATTGTTAATTAAATATTATTGACAATCATGAATTAGGCCTACTAATTTTATACCTTTAAATATTTAAATGCAAAAACAAGTTTTGTAATGATGCATCATGCTTGAAACTAATTTGGTAGTACATGACATGTATTAACAATTATTTAATGTATTATTAGTGCTTTGTATACATTTTAAAAATATAATTATTAGAATGCATAAACATTATGTAATTACTTAAAACTCCTACATTTGATGGTGCATAACTATTGTGGTCTTTAATATGAAAATAGACGTGTCTGCTATTTGTTTTATGTTGTTTGGTGGTGTGAAATGGCTGATGGGTAAATTTCCCTGTCCACTTCCTGTGAAACTGGTTGATGTACATTTCGTCACTATGCACTTCAACTGTCTGAATATCCTGTGAAGTCCATTCTGCAGGTCACTATCAGGCGATCTTGTGTTTCTATTTTGAGGATGGCTACTACTGTTCATTGAGGTAAAATGTACCATTTTTGTTCCTCTAGCTGCACCAAACAGAATTGCTAATGCATCCTTGTTTTTTTTTTAA
>NW_015524607.1:0-1119 GCF_001515645.1 Sinocyclocheilus grahami
GTTTACTTTTGTCATGCTTTTTATGCTTGAAAGCTTATTGTAATTGTGTGTATAAGACAAATAAGAAAGTGAACAACATGAGGATGAGTAAACAATGATAAACTTTTCATTATTCATAGCTGTTTCTTTAAGACTCTGACAGAAAGCTTTTATTTGTGTTATGATTGGCCAGGAGGTGCGAAGCAAAGCAAAGGTAATAAAGTCTGAACCGCAGCTCTAGAAATCTTTGAAAACAAATGCATGTTCTCTATATTAACCATGCCATATCACCGTTCTGAAGGTCTTACGAACAATCCCAATGAAAGTATAATGACATATCTGCCTTTATTTAATGTGACAAAAACATTATGCAAGCCACAACAACATTAATAATGAATTTGCATTAAATATTAAAAGGTTGGTTTTATTGCATTTCAGGCGTTTATGAAGTGTAAGCGCTATATGTGTGTGTTTGCGTACCCTCACACTGCCAAGCTAAACTCATAAGGCAATATTTATTATAATAAGGCCAAGGCCGGCTGTGGAGTGCTGCCTTTGAGACGCATGCAAGGATGGGTAATTAACACACCCAATTATGAGAGAATAATCCCACATGGGTCTTAAAGAAGCTCACATCTGGAGTCGGATCAAACACGTGGAGCCGTGGGACTACAGTGGCAAGACCTCAGTCTAATGTAAGCCGCTGTTCACTAGTTTGATCACGAGTTTTGGAAGTACAAACTGTTGTATACATCATCAATAATCCAAATTGCTACCGACGTGTTCATTTCAGTGCTAATTGGTGCCACGATGCATTAAGAGGATTTGCTGTATGCAGTTCAGTGTGAATGCGGTTGACACATCGCAACTGCCTCAATTAAGTATACAACTTATCAAATATTGAGATCCATCAGCATACTGATTTAGCCGGAAACACTTTGACATCGTTTGATAGTGGCATCCCATCTGGTGAAGATGAACAATTATGTGAAATAGCTGATGAATCAGACATAGGTCTCATTTTGTTTTTAAAACGGTGCTATTGATTGCATTGTTCAGATCAATGGAAAACACAGCTCACAACTCCTTTTACTTCTATAGTATATACAGTGGGGCAAAAAAGTATTTAGTCAGCCACCA
>NW_015524608.1:0-551 GCF_001515645.1 Sinocyclocheilus grahami
AATTCTGTGACTTGTAGTTTCAGCTCATTTACCTCCTGTCTGAGGGTGTGGGCAGAGGAGAGGATGATCCTGGTCAGGTGTTCACTTATGTCGCAGTCTCGCTGTTCCTTTCTTTGCCATTGCAGGTCGTTGGCTGCTTGGAGCTGAAGGATGTCCATTACAGTGCTCTGCTAAGTGTCCAGGTGGTCCTGGTGAGCTGGCAGGGCTGGATGTCTGTGGAATGTCTGCGACATACTGGCACACTTGTGGGAACACCAGAGAGAGAAAGGGGCAAGACAAATGCAAGTACGTCCAGAGGTGTTAAACTATCTCTATGGGGAACGGCTGTGTAGGGCATGTAAGGTATGAATAGCTGGTGATAGGCAGCTAGTGAGGCAGTGTGCTATGTTTTTGTGTTCGTGAACACAAAGAGAGAGTTTGAGTAACTTTGTTTAGGGGGCTGTAAGCAGGGGTCAGCTGATGACCGGGCTATACATGTGGTCAAACTATTACTTAAAGCACTGATGGTTCACGGGTTTGGTCACTATGACGAAACTGACATAAAGTGAGAT
>NW_015524608.1:908-1119 GCF_001515645.1 Sinocyclocheilus grahami
AAGTAGAGAGGAAACAGGGATTAGGCTACTAATAACCTGTATAACTCATTAAGGAAACAACAGTTGCTAGAACTACTGTAATCCTATACAAAACGCGAAGATGGTGATGGTAAAATAACTAAAATAAGGTAAAAGTAAAACAAAACAAACAAAAGGGGTCATAATAGCTGTAGGAAATTAACAGGGAAAGTAAATTAAAAATAAAAAAAAA
>NW_015524609.1:0-1119 GCF_001515645.1 Sinocyclocheilus grahami
CCAGCGACTTAACACTGCTTTTGTGCTGCAGGGACACATATGATAAAAACTAAAAAGGACATCTAACACAGACTAAACCTGAATTAAAATCAGCTGACTCACAGGGTGAAGTTCTCCTCCGGATAGCAGCGGTTGCGCAGAAGTCCAGCCCAGAGCTGCACACCGATGATGCCGAAGATGAAGAAGACGAAGAAGCACAGCAGCAGCACGTTCCCCAGCATCGGCAGCGTGTCCAGCAGCAGATTCACCAGGATCCTCATGCCTTACACACACACAGAACACCACAATAAACACCGACATCTGCCCTTCCTCAGGCTGAAAGATCTCAAATCATCGGACCAAATCAGAAGGGCCTTTCAATTCCATCACAAAAACTGCAATAAACCATAAACTCTTCAACTTGATTTGAGTTGCAACTTCAAATGCAAACGAGCTCCGTTTGGGGACGAACTTTCCAGGAGCAGAACTTTCTGACATGAAATCTCTGCAGGCGTTTCTCTCTGATCTCCTCACTAGCGGCTCCACGTTCACTCACATGTTTTCCTGTAGTTTGGAGCCGTCACACGGTGTGTTTTCAGAGCGCAGGTGAAGTCAAAAGCATCTAAATAATGAGCGAATCACATCCAGCCCAGCTGAAGAAACTTTACTGAGAGTCTGGGAGGTTATGAGACACTTCTTGTCATGTTTTCTGTTATGGTTAGGTTACAGTATTTAGAACTAGCTGCACATAAAACAGGGTTTCTGCAGGTGTTAAGGTCAATTTAAGGCTTTTTAAGACCATGTAAAGAGAATGTAAGGATTAAACTGAATGGAATTGAACGGAACTATATGTCAACCTGGTTTCTAAATTTAAAAACAACACTTCAACATTTGAAAACACAACTTTCAACAGATCTCTGTTACTTTTTAATTAATTTTACAAAATATGGAAATATTTTTACTGCACCTACTGATCAAAGTGGAAAAAAGTTGTTCTTCCTTAGTTTTTTTGTCTTGCTTTTCAGTGCAAAGATTCTTAAATTAAGATACATTTACTGGAGAGGCAAAATTACTCTGTAGTCTTGTTTTCTGAGAAACTGATCAAAATGAAGTGACTTTATGATTAAAACAAGAAAAAAA
>NW_015524610.1:0-1119 GCF_001515645.1 Sinocyclocheilus grahami
TTCCTGCATTTCGTCATCCTGTATCATCCGGCCATATTCTTAAGATTCAGAAGTTTCCTGAGACCTAGCCGAATACTGAGTATGTGATATTATGATTAAACCACATCACTGGATTGCTCTGAACAGCTATTATTAAATCTGTCTCAATGCATAATCCTCATAATTCAAGCAGGTTCAAACACATACAGTAGAGTGGAATAAAAGAATGTGAAAGAACACTGAATGCATTTCTAATCGTTTATAAAGGTGTGTAATTTGAATAGATGTTCCCAACATGGCAAGATTGTGAGCTTTTTGTGAGATTTTAATTCAAAGTTGTCTCTAATTACTTAAATATACATGTAACAGTTGCGGATTTTTCACAGATGGCCTTTTTTAATGTGTCCCAGATGCATCATGACCTGGCCTTGACCCAAACGGTTTGCAGAAACGGACAAATTCAGAGCAGGCGTATCCGTAGTCATTTTACTCTCTAGACATGTCTTTCACTGACGCAGAGAGCTGCAGTCTCTATAAAAATGCCAACGTTTCATTACCTGTGTAACCATTGCTTTTGTTCGTCGATGAAAGACAAAGAAAAGACTGGGCTGGAAAATAACAACAGTCACGTGGTGTACGGGGTATCGTACCTCAGTGAACATCATCCATCAACACCTAGAGTTGCGCTGAAAATTACCCTAAATCACTTTTTGGAAGGAGGCTGAGCAGACACTCAGACCCTGTGTGGAAAACTCTTCAGTTGGCTGTGTTGTTCTTGGCATGGCATGGAGAAATGACAACATTACCCTTCCTGCTAAAGGAAAGTCGTTCCCTGTGGGGTCAAGGTAGAAGGTTCATTGAGGATCAAAAAGTAACATGGGCCAGAGGTACTCCAAAACAACTGTTTTATTTTTTAAAGGGGAAAAAAACCTTCCTCTTGCACTGCACGCACTGGCTGCGGAATTTCTAGATGCTCAGGAGAACAATGAAAAGCCACATAATTACTTTAATGCAAGGAAGAAATGGTATTATTTTGCCCGAAGGGTTGTGCTTCAAGACAATCGCTCTGGGTGACATTTGTCTGTAACAACAAGAACTAAACTTTCTGAATTAAAATGGCAGTTCATGAAAAAAAAAAAA
>NW_015524611.1:0-1119 GCF_001515645.1 Sinocyclocheilus grahami
AGAGACACACAACACTGCTGAACGCATGAATGGATGATCTGTTGGTGCATGAATGCGGCGCTGTGTGGAGAGCATCCAATCCTGCTCAGCGCTCACTGCTCACTGTTGGGCTGCTGATCGATGCACACATACACGTTAACCCATTATACAATTATTTTGAAAAATGGATACATTTTGTGATTGTGTTTTGTGCATTTGATCTCTGATTCAAGGTGGCAGAATGCACTGAACCCAAAACCTAGCGAGAAGCTGTTCCCAAAAGAAGGATAAAATGGCTTCCTTTTAAGCACTGAAGCCCGTCTCAAGTGTCTTGCATGAAAAGCCTGTTGCAGTTCAGATTGAAACTGAAAATGGATGCCGCCCTAGTGTTTTGCCTTTAGAATTAGGTACTTTTGTGTGTGCAGCTTTTAAGATGTTTCATGTACAGCTCTTTCATATGTTTTTGTTTGAGGACATAAATAGGAAAGTATCTTTATGAAAAAAAGCATTTAATTGTATCGAATGTGCACTTGTTCTTGTGCATCTTATTCTTATTAGATATCTTTTAAAGTATTAAAAGTTTATTATGTTTGCAGTTAATATAATGCTAATGAAACAAAAGGTCAAATCAGTGTACTCAAAGAAATTACACTTTCTTAACACTTTTTTTTTTAAGTGCACTTTGCAATGTCAAATTAAAGGTTTTTCTTTAAAGTACATTTTAGCTCATTGTTTAAAAAGTCTTGTAAGGGCTTTAACCAAGTACATTTATTTTGCTGTGTTGACTAACAAAATGTAAACATGTAAACAAAGTACTTGATTTATATTAAACAGTAGTATGTTTGTTATTACGTTTAATGTAAATGTTTTAAGTGAACTAAGTCTCAACAAATGTGGATTACAAATACACTTAAGTACACTTAAACACATTCCAAATACAATAGAAGTAATTATGAAATTACGTATAAAGGTGTGCATAATGTATATGAAGAATATTTGAAGAGTGCTTTTTTGACCTACTTAAGTTGTACTTAAACTAATGCATGTTATATAATTTTAATACACTTTTGTTCAATTGCCAATAATATGCAATTCATTTTCTGAGAACTTAACATTCAGTTTGCACTAAAGTAAATTATT
>NW_015524612.1:0-1119 GCF_001515645.1 Sinocyclocheilus grahami
ATTACAGGGCTGTAATATTTAGTAATCAGTGTTTATGTTGAAATATTAATTAATCCATAGTGTAATATTAATTTATTAATCTGGAATATTTAGTAATAAATATTGTAATTATTAACCAATACTAAAATATATAAATACAGCTGTAATATTTAGTTAGAAATTTAATATTTAGCAATGAATGCTGTAAGATTAATACAGAACTTCTGTAAATACAGAAAATAAATACAGAACTTCTTATTTATCAATATTTTAATATTTAATTAGCGCTCTAAAAATGAGCAATCAATGCTGTAGTATTTAGAAATCAATATTACAATAATTAAAGTAGAGCTGTATTAATTTATTAATCTGGAACATTTAGTAATAAATATTTTATAAACTAAAATATATAAATACAGCTGTAATATTTAGCTAGAAATGTAATATTTAGTAAACAATATTGAAATATTTAATCATATTTATTAATCAATACTGCAATGTATTAAATTACAGCTGCAAATTTAGTAATCAATGCTGTAATGTTAAGTAATAAATAAAGTAATAATTGAAGAAAAGCTGTAATATTTAGCAATGAATGCTATATAATAAAAATCACATTTTTTAAAAATGTATAAATATATCCTACATAATGTCATTCGGTATAGTTGTTGGTGAATTTTGCAGTGGACTCAATGCTAATCAGTGACTGATTCGATTATTGTTTGTTTGGGATGAGGACTCACAGGTTCGTGTCGGCGCCCTGAAGATGTAGCCTTTGTTGTCCAGAGTGCGACGGTAGAAGTTTGAGTTCAGAGGTTCGGGATCCTCGTCCCATGATTCAGCAGCTCTGAAACACACACACACACACACATATGCCGATGAAGCTAATTGTAATTAAGTGTCCACTAGCCCAGTCAGAAGCTCCGTCACTCACATGTTGGGGTAAATGCGTGTAACGCCTCCATTGGTAGATGCGAACAGCGCCAGGAAGCCATACCTGCAGAGATCAGACTGATCAACATCTCAATCCACTTAATCCAGTAAATCAACAAACTCTTGATGGGCCTGATCTTACGTGTTGAGATCCTTGTTCTGCCAAACGCGTGTCGCGAGATTCCACAGGATCCCAGAATCCAAGAT
>NW_015524613.1:0-1119 GCF_001515645.1 Sinocyclocheilus grahami
AAATAGTATATTTAATATTTACAATAATATATTTATTTTTGTCTTTACAATAGATCTTAATTTAAACATATTTGCATGACAATGATTTGTTTTCAAAGATAATTTTTTTGCAAAATGTTGTTAAATGAAACGGTTAGCTGAAAACAAGATCGCCTAACCAATGTAAATAGTGTAAATAGTTGATTCTAGGATCTGTTGTCCAAAATAATAGTTTGATTGATATTTATTTATTGATATTTGATTGATATTTAAATTTGGACATATCTGTCACACACTGTAACATTTTTATTTGAAGATTATTGATATATACAAATTTCATGCCTAATTCAATCTCTTACTTGACATTTCTTTGTAATTATGAGAAGTGTAGTGACAACTGTATGTTTTTCAGCATATTACCCTTTACCTTTTTGTTACGTCATACTGTAAATCATTTTGTGCTTCATAATTGTTTTACTATAAACATTTTGCAAAAAAGTGTGACAACTAGCCCCTCCTACTATACCCTCCCACACTTTATTGTGAAAAGCTCTGCTCCTGGAAGAGGAGGAGATGTCTTGAGTAGCCTGATATTTCATGTCCCTTGACATTCACGCTTTTTTTTGCAGACTAACTGCTTTGAGAGAGTCAGGGGTGGAAATAACAACCAACAGCAGGGAGGCAGTTCAGGTCACTTCACAACGGACGTGTCGTTTCGGTTAAAGAAAATGTCACATAAGCCCTTAAACAAACACAGGGAAAATAAACCCCCTTCGGGATGGAATAATATTTAAACAAAACCACTGTCTTCTTAACCTTTACTAAACAAGAGCTGGATGGGTCACGAATGCTTCACATGAAGTTGTTAAAAGCTTATGAATATCTTTTCTTTGTCATCATACTGTATGTGCAGATAAATGCAGCTTATTTAGTGCGTCAAACACATGGTTTGAAAGCAGGTGTAGATATTTTTTCAAACCGCAAGCTGTTCATGACTCATGAGGAGGCAGCATTTATCAGAATGATGCTTCTAAGAAAACATGCAGCCTGTACGGTTAAATGCATACCGAGCCAGGGATTGTAGTTAATGTCAATAAACGTGGATTTGTACAGTAGACCAAATGCAATCCTTGACATGAT
>NW_015524614.1:0-1118 GCF_001515645.1 Sinocyclocheilus grahami
CAGGATTGAGTAAAGATTATAAGAAAAAATGGGAGTTCTTTAAATATAAAGCAAGTTATATCGCTGTTAAAAGAAGTAAAGAACTTCAATCAATCTGAGCTAGAGCTAGTTAACAGACTTAATGCACTATTAGCAAAAGAGTCAATTACAGAGGAAGAAGATCTGGAGATTAAAAAACTTTTTTTTTAATGTTTTATGATGATGTGTTTAAAGACACGTTAACTTTATTATGATGCTTTTCTCTTCATGTGAGTGTAAACCCAGGTTTATCTTGTTGTTGATGTGTGTAAATATTGTCAAAGATTTTCCCTGATGTTGTTTGTATTATATGTTTTCTGAAAAGAAAAAAAAATTACATGTAAAGCGGGACCATGAAAGGAATATTCTAAAAGCAACTCATGTAAACATCATAATCATAATATTGGCTTATTTAGAATAAGGTAAATAATTAGATTACTGATGTCCATGTAAACATAGTCACTGTTTTATCACACTGTTTGATCCACTCAAATGCAAGGCCTTAGATAACTAGAAGATTTAGATATATTTCCTTCTGTCTCTCTTTGATGTCTCAAATTTAATCTACGAATGCATGGAGGGGAAAAAATGAATAATGCCTCTTTCTGTAATCAAGGTCAGTAGGCCTGAGAAAAGTCTAGGGAGTCAAATAAAATGTTTAAATTAAGAATATTTACATACTTCAGGTGGGCATATTATAGGATGTTGAGGAAGACCAAGGCAGATGAAGATAAACTTGGAAAGTGTACATACAGCGGGTAAAATAAGTATTGAACACATTACCATTTTTCACAGTAAACATATTCCTAAAGGTGCCGTTGACATGACATTTTCACCAGATGTCAGTAACAACCCAAGTAATCCATACATACAAAGAAAACAAAACAAAAAAGTTCAGAAATTAAGTTATGTGTAATGAAAAGGAATGACACAGGGAAAAAGTTTTGAACACATGAAGAAAGGGAGGTGCAAAAAAGGCATGGAAAGCATACATAATACACATGATTTATTTTCAGAACTTATTTGGTTTGCTTTCTTTTTTGGGGGGTTGTTATTGACATCTGGTGAAAATTTCATGTCAATAGCACCTTTAGAAATAT
>NW_015524615.1:0-1118 GCF_001515645.1 Sinocyclocheilus grahami
ACACACACACACACACACTTGCATATATGTAGTTTACAGGAACTCTTCACAGGCGTAATGGTTTTTATACTGTACAAACTGTATATTCTACCCCATAAACCTAAACCCCCCCACCCCCCCTCTTTAGGTTTCTGTGATGGGTAGGTTTAGGGTTAGAATTAGAGTAAAGTAACAGAATATACAGTTTGTACAGTGTAAAACTATGGAGATATATACTGTAAGTAAAGGTTGGTTTTAAGCATTTACTTAATGACATTTTCTCATTTTCCGTGACCTAATCTAAAGTGAGAACTATTTATGGTTAATACATTTTTAACAAGGCATTATCTAACCCTTTACATATGAGCCAATTAAACAATAATAATTGTGTTAATTACAGTGACAGTGAATGAAGGACTCACTACTTGTTTAGAGGCTATTAATGTCTTAACTACAGTTAATAGTGTAAACTATGAATGAACTATAAACTAACATTTTGCAAATCATTTGTAAGTACTTTAGTAGTGTATACTTATAAAGTGTTACCTGTTTTTTTAATGATCATGTGACTGAACATATATGATCTCGACATCTATCAAGTGATGAATTGCTCAAGTGATGAATGTGTGTATTTCTTGTAGTGCCACTGATCCTTTCATTCTTGTAGGTTGGGAGAGAAAATTACAAAATGCAGTTTACAGGGAATTACACATGTAAGTGATATATTGTGAATATCAAATTATGTTTTTTCTAATGCAGTTCATTAATTACATGAACTGGTTTCTTCTACTTGTATTTTCTATTTTATTTTATTCCTGTATTAACATGAGATTTAGACAAGATGATATTATCTCTCTCTCTCTCTCACTCACTAGAGTCTAGAGTCTTTGTTCCTCCAGTTTTAGTATTTATACAGTTTTATGACAGGAACTCCTTTTGGCCTAATGTAAAAATGACAAGAGACAGAATAATTTTATTAAGCTTAAAATGATCCAGATCCAAATACAGGACAGGACTGACAGGAGAGCCCGAGGTACAATACAAATTACTTTTACAGAGTGTAGCCAATAAAATAGTTTGAGCTGGACATTGTTACAGATGAGAAAAAAAGCAGTAAATATATATGTATACCTTTAAAT
>NW_015524616.1:0-1118 GCF_001515645.1 Sinocyclocheilus grahami
TTTACTGATTAATTGGGCATCTGAATAAAAAAATAATAATTAAGTCCGTTACAATTTTTTCTTGTAAAACAGTAAATTAAAAAATAATTATGGATAATTTATGGAAAATTAATGGATGATAACAATAATATTTTACTGGGACTAAAGAGCTAACACAACCATTACAGAAACATGAAAAAATATAGCTGCAAGCAGCAATCACGGGGCCAAGCACTCCAGAGGCAAACTGAGGAGATAAGCATGGCATGGAGCATCAGACCAAATGCAACAATAAGTAATAAAAGCAATTTTAGGATGATTGTAATTGAAATGGCTGAAAAATCATAAATACAACCACTAGTAATATGATTAAATGGCTTATTACTTTTGACCAACAGGTGGCGCTGTAATCAAATAATTTTGGTGTGTTCTGTGTGAGGTGACAATTGCACACACAAAGTTTGTTGTCATAATGTCAAAGCTTTGAAGAGATATAGCCTTAGAGTCATTTTGGCACCATAACTAAAATTTGCAGCAGCGCTGTACGAAAACGGTTTCGTCTATCGACACGAAATCCATAATATTTTGTCAGCACAGTCTGAAGATGATTTGACTCGATTTTGGTGAAAATCGGACCAAGGCTTGAGGAGGAGTTCGAAAAAGTACGTTTACTGCATAAATCAAAATGGCGGACAGGCAGTTCGGATTTGCAATGGGAAAATTGGTATGTCTGTTGTCGGCATAAGCCAAGGAATATTTTGAGACCAGTTTCATTGCAATAGGCTAATGCAATCAAAAGTTATTAGCATTTTTGGAAATTTAAATGGCTGACGCGGAAAAATTTGGTTTTTCCATGTCCTTCGGTGCTTGGCCCCTAATTATATTGTTAAAGGGATACTCCACCCCAGAATGAAACTTTTGTCATTAATCACTTACCCCCCATGTCGTTCCAAACCCGTATAAGCTTTGTTCGTCTTCGGAACACAATTTAAGATATTTTGGATGAAAACCGGGAGGCTTGTGACTGTACCATAGACTGCCAAGTAAATTATACTGTCAAGACCCAGAAAAGTATGAAAAGCATCATCAGAATTGTCCATCTGCCATCAGTGGTTCAACCGTAATGTTATGAAGCGACG
>NW_015524617.1:0-1118 GCF_001515645.1 Sinocyclocheilus grahami
AGTAATTAATGACAGAATTTTCATTTTTGGGGGAATTATCCCTTTAACTGATGTTTGACCGTCAGATCTCGCCATTTTAACAAGCACTAAAAACGCAGCAAGAGTTTGAGTGAGAGATTGTCAGCTGGCCTGACGCTAGCTCTGAGCCATCCTTATTGTTGAGCCCTGCATTCATGTCTGTCTCTGAAGAGGATGACTCATCAGCAACTGTCAAATGATGCAACAGAATATTAGTCAGGAAAATCTGGACATGTTTTTGAATTGTATTGGTCCTGAATACAAAGATGTGGTTTACAAGGAATCTCCTTTGAAATGCAAAATCTGTTCTGCTAATTTTCTGTTACAGCGCTGCAGGGTTTTGCAATCTAATTTGAATTAAGACAGTGTGAACTGGTGTTACAAGGACGTTCATCCTTAATATGAAATGTACATTTTTCCATGTAATATTTTGCATAGTACTGTAAACAAACCTATGATTTATAAATGTATATTTAATAAAATAGTGACGTACAGTAGGACCCCAGAGATTCAAATTCTTAATCATTTCCCTGTTTACATTTGTGTCAACATCCTGTTGATAAGGCAGATCCCTTTGGTTATATCCGATTTCACGACTGTAAATTGCTGAGGTTAATAAGCAGAGCAAGTCAGCAGCCATTAGATGCATCAGAATTCATTATCTGAAGGGTGGAGAAAATCATTTGCAGCTTTAGGCTAAAAATACTGGTTAAGTCACATCATTATCAGGGTTTCTTTTGAATAATAAACTGTGCACAAACTAGTTCTGTGTGATTTACAAATGGAAGTTGGCCCCGGTTGTTGCACCCTTCAGTACCCTTACCAGATGCCGCTTATTTCAAATTCATGTGAGTGTGTGCTAATGTAATCGCTGGGATTTTTCAACCTGTGGTGACAGTGGTATTAAACTGTGCCTGCCCAAGAGCAGGGTGAACTGTTTAAGCGGCATGACATTGCTTAGCAAGCTGGCGTGCAAATTAGGATCTTCACCTCTGCAGCACAAAAAAATCCAGAATCCTTTGGTTGATTCTAACCTAGATTTGAACCAAAACCCCACCATTGAACTTGAACTGCTTCTAATTCTGAACAAGAGAATAAGT
>NW_015524618.1:0-1118 GCF_001515645.1 Sinocyclocheilus grahami
AAAATCCCCATGATATCACAAAGCATAATAATAGGACCCAAAGGTCTAGCTCTGCAAATAGACAGGGAATGATTCATAGATGACTGGTTCTCAGTATCTAACTCAGTGCCACATGTTACATTATATGTAAATAAAGACTGTCTCTCTAAAGATTTAGGACCCATGATGAAACAAGCAGAAAAAAGCAAGTGGGAATCCACAGAAAATCCTCTAATTTTCCAAACAGCAGACAAAGAATATCTTAAGATTTTGTGTGCTACTCCAATGATAGGTGTCCCCAGAATGGTAATAAACACAAGAGTTGAGCCAAAAGTTAAAGAACATCAAACAAAGCAAACTGAATTGTTAAAAGACATGGAGAGACAAGTACCATTAGAATTATGGTCTCAACATGACACAGATGTGGGGTTAGTAAAATCAGCCAATCCAATTAAAGTAGTACTTAAACCAGGAGCTAAAGTACCCAGAAAATTGCAATACCCTTTGAAACCAGAAGCAGTAGAGGGAATAAAAAAGACAATTGAAGGACTAATGAAAGCAGGAGTGCTTGTTGAAACTACTAGTTATTGTAACACCCCAATATTGCCAGTAACTAAAGCAGATAAATCAAAGTGGCGTCTGGTGCATGATCTGAGAGCAGTGAATGAGGTTGTGGAGGATTGGCCAGCTGAAGTTCCAAACCCGCATACGTTGTTAACCAATGTTCCATCTGTTGCTAATTATTATACTGTAATTGATCTTTGTTCAGCTTTTTTCAGTGTTCCCTTAGCCAAGGAGAGCAGACCTTTGTTTGCGTTCACCTACCAAGGTAAAAAAACTCACCTACACAAGAATGCCTCAAGGCTTCAAACACTCACCCCATGTATACAATCAGATTTTAAAAGAAGAATTAGAAGAACTTAGGTTAGACAGCACATTGATACAATATGTAGATGATTTGTTAATTTGTTCAACATCTTTGGAACAATGTCATCAAGACTCAATTAAAGTACTCAATAAATTAGCTGAGGGGGGACACAAGGCCTCTAAAGCAAAATTGCAATATTGCTTACCACAAGTTGAATACATAGGATGCACTATTTCACATGGGATGAAAGCTGTATCGCCCAGTCAATTGG
>NW_015524619.1:0-1117 GCF_001515645.1 Sinocyclocheilus grahami
TGTCAGTCGGATAATGTTGTAATGTTGATATGAATTATCCTTTATCCTTATAAAAGTTAGCATGGAAATCTCAGTCAGTAATGGCACATTATATACACACACACACACACACACACAAAATGATTAGTTAAAAAATAGCACACACACACACAAATACTTTACATACTAAATTATAAGTTTGCTTAAAAATCATTATTTATTTATTTTTTAGTTCCGTAACTATAATGGTCATTATTCATTTCTGAAAACACAAAATACAGTCTCTCATGAACACCATATTTTGTGTTTGTAATAACTTGATAATTTGATTATCTGCAAAGAGTGAAGATTCCTTATGCAATGTACTGTGGCCTTACCATGGTAACATTATACAATGGTATACTTTGATATATATACTGTGCATCTTGGCACTAAATGATGACCATATTCATATACCTTCTCATGCTACTTCAAGAATACCATGGTATGCCCTTGGTACATGTCCAAAAACCCATAGTGAAGTGTTATATTTTCCCTACTGGCTTTATTTCATCATCCGAAAGTGTGAGAATATTGTAGGTGGTGACAGTGCTACCTCTTTCCCCTTCCCCCACAAATCACTGACTCATCTGTATTCCTCCTCAGTCTCCCATGTGGCCCTTTCCTTTCGTCACATGACCGGTGTGTTCCCTCCAATAGAATCAGACTCATTTTCGCCCCTCTGCTGAATTACAGTGATACGTGGACTCCAGTGACCCGACCAATCAGAGGAGAAAAGCTGGCATTCTCCAAATATCATGCCCACTCATCAATATTCCTCTAGCTTTTTCTTTCAAGTCGCACCCCACCCCTTTATCCCAAACCCGTTTGTTGGCCCACCCCTCCTGCAATACAATTGGGGTAATTGTCCATGCAACACACACACACATTGGCACATAAAGACAGACAGACAAGAGCATGTGGCATTTCCCTGCCATATGCTGTCCCTCCTCTGGAATGTGATTATACTCGGTGGAGAAAAAAACAGGCTGAGCGGAAAACACAGTGTGCGGGGGAAGCAAGAGAGAGGGAATAGAAGAAGGAGGAGAAGCAGTAAAGCAAGTGTAGAGACAGAGAGAGAGAGAGAGAGAGAGAGAGA
>NW_015524620.1:0-1117 GCF_001515645.1 Sinocyclocheilus grahami
GATGCATCACTTAAGCACCAAATGCAGTTGAAATGAGACTTTTTTCAGACATTCTATTTGCTTGAATGGTATTTAAAAAACCATGTGAATATTTCACACTTGTACAAATATTCTTACCCAAAATGCACCACAAGTGTTTCATAACATTGTTTTCGCATATGAATTTTATGATTAGTTGGGACATTTTTTTGGTCTAAACTTTATTTTTGGGCTATTTGCAACTTAATTGAATAAAAAAATTGAAAAAAATAAAAAAAGAACAGGTCATTTTGCAAGCAAGACTTCAAATTGCGTACCGGTGTCTTTTGCGAAAAAACGTATGTTTGTGAATATTTTTACAGTGATACAAAAATGCTTATCCATTTGTGCTTCATAACTGTTTACACACACATATGCATTTTAAATTCAAATCGGACATTTTCTTGGTCTAAAACCTAATTGTTATTATTATTAATGCTTTTTATTATTATTTATTTTACCTTATTGCAACTTGATTGATAAAAAGACAGGTAAAAAGGGACGCAAGCAAGACTTGAACTTGCGTTCCGATGTTTGTTGCGCAAAAATGTGTGTTTGCGAATATTTTCACACTAGTACAAAAAATCCACCACATGTGCTTCATAACATTGTTTGCACACATATGCATGTTAAGTTAAATTAATTATTAAATTTTTTTTTTTAATGAAGACTTTATTTATTGTTGTGCATTTTGAAACTTGATTGATAGAAAGAGAACAGGTAATAGAAATGTTGCTAGCCAGACTCGAACTCATAACGGTGTCTGCTGGGTAATTTTATGAATATTTTTTAAATGATACAAAAATGCTTACCCAAAATGCACCAAAAAAGTGCTTCATAACATGGTTTGTGCACATGTGCATTTTAAGTTGAATTAAGACCATTCATTCATTCATTTGTTCGTTCGTTCGTTCGTTCGTTCATTCATTTGTTTATGTGTTTATTTTTGTTTGATATGACAGAAAGTGTACAGATAATGAAAATTATGCAAGCCAGACTGGAATTTGCTTATTGGTGTCTCTTGACCAAAAATGTATGTTTGTGAATATTTTCACACTGGTATAAAATCTCAGTGGTTATGTGGCACTGTGTTTACCCA
>NW_015524621.1:0-1117 GCF_001515645.1 Sinocyclocheilus grahami
AAAAAACTAGGTCAAGGTCAATGTGTGTTGCGTTTCTATCAGAAGGCAGTGAGGAGGAAGAGATTTTCTGACACACGTTCACCCGTGTACAAACGCACACATGCCAGCCGCATTCCCGCTACAGGCCAAAATACCAGTAGCAGATGGTTTTCCACTGGAGCAGGTGGCTGGCATCGCAGTGCACCCATGCTAGAGCACACACAACCTTCATGAATCGTGAGAAAAAATTATTCAATTTAAATTTTTGTTCCCACACTCGTGCAGCTTATGTAACACCGAAGAACATGTGACATCAAGGTCATTCATGACATCATTTCTGAATGATAAAACACTGTATGGCTTTTGGAGTTAAAAGCTTGTGATTTGTACTGTACATGTCATGTCAGTTTGACTTTGGTCCATTAGTACAAAATGATACAGAATTGCATTGCATTGGTTAAGGTTAGTATTTTTTTATTTGATTGTGCTGCAGTTTTGTTTACGTTAAACCATGAATGATTCTGACAAAAACAGAGGAAATAATGTCCTTGTGTTCATGTGTGCTGTTTGTTCAGTAAGACTGTAAAAACTTTGTGCCGTCTGTTTGTGAGTTTTGAACTGACCTCCAAAGTAGGATCCGTCGGTGAGTTTCAGCTCTTTGCTGAATTTGGCAATGACGCTGGCCACTCCATGCTGTATAAAGTACATCTTTTTTCCCACAGTCCCCTCGCGAATGATGTAATCGTTAGGCTGGAAGACCTCGAACTTTAGCTTACTCAGCATTCCTGTCACAAAGTTAGGGTCTGCGTTTGCAAACAACGGCATAGTGGCCACAAGCTTACGACAGTTAAAGTTCACAATTTCCTGTGGGACAAAACATAGAAAACACAATCAACAGACATGAAACCGTAAAGAAAAAAATGCATTTCATTAATTTAAAATGTATTTTTCAGTATCACAATATTTTTTATTTTTTTTTATTTATTTTGATTTTGTTTTGTGTTTCTGTAGAACAACTTAAAAATGTGCAATATAAACACAACATACATTTTTTTATTTATTGAAATTTTATCACAATGTTGCTTAAATTTGCATTCAAAATTTCCTGTGGGACAAAACAGAAAGAAAACACACTCAA
>NW_015524622.1:0-1117 GCF_001515645.1 Sinocyclocheilus grahami
TCAGCTTTGCATCACAGGAATAAATTACTTTTTAAAATATATTCACATAGAACAATCTTATTATCAATAATATTTCACAATATTATAATTTTTACTGTATTTCTGATTAAATACATGTAGTCTTTGTGCACAGAAGAGACTTATTTCAAAGAAATAAAAAATAAATAAAATATCACTTGGCACTTTCTTCTGTGAGCATATTGTGAGCATGTTGTTATTTATTTGGAAATCAGTCAGCTGATCATTATTGTAAAGTAATGAACTTTTATGTCAGCGTTCCTTTTAGGTCTCATTTTGTGAACTTTATGACTTTACCAAATGAATTACAGTACCAAATGACTTTTTTTCCGCCATATAGCATATAGCAGTTTTTCTAAGCAAGACACTCAATCAGTGGAGAAGGGAAGAAATTCTACATGCAGATAAAAAGGTTATGAGACAAACAAATGTAAATTTTAGCCATGGCATAAGCATAACAATTGATTCTTGGCCAATGAATTATTGAAAATTAATGGACACTCGAGGTGTAAGGCTTCCACAGTTCAACTTGGGAATTGATTACTAATAATTCATCAGCTGGAGACAATTATATAACAGACACAGGGGGTCTGTTTCAATCTTCTCTCTAGTTCAGCGGAAAATATGCACAACTCAAGCATTTCTAGGCCCATTCCAGTACACTCAATCTTTTGCTCCCTAAAAACTCCCAGTATACACCATAAAAACTATTTACTTACCGGGAAAAGATGCCATGTCTTTGCCAGAAATTGATGAGCTGTGCTTTCAACAGCAATAACAAAGGACAACACACAATGACAAAAACAGAATCGCTCATGCTGTGTTATACAGCAATGGTGTCTTTAAACACTACAGCTACATATTAACAAACAACCTCATTAATCATTTCACATATGATTGAGATATCAGTGTCAATTTTCAGCGGAAGTCATGTTCACTAGAAGGATTCACAGCATTAAGGAACTACAGAGTGGAGTGTCTTCTACCTACAAGCACAAAATTTGTGTCAAATCACATACAGGACGCTGTGATCTCACAGATAACTGGTTACCATCCATAAAGTTGAAGGATACAAACTCTGGTATAGTGGCAGTCGAGA
>NW_015524623.1:0-1117 GCF_001515645.1 Sinocyclocheilus grahami
CTAATAACACATCTCACCACAATCAAATCTATCTATCCATCCATCCATCCATCGTTCTATCAGATCTATCTATCCCCATCTGTCTGTGTTAATTTCTTTAGGAAGATTACTTTCTATAGAGTGATCACCCATAATCACGTGGAAATAAAATGTGGCATGGACAGCTTGCGTAACTAAATAACTTAATGCAATTAATCAACCCTCACATCATTATTTCACCTAATATCAATCTGTGCTGTTTTTGTGGGTCAGTGTGAGTCTGTGGGTGGGTGGGCAGGGTTAATCTCAGGGGAGCTGAAGCTTTTAGATGTTTCAGTAATCATCCCGCAGTGACCCGCCCCCTCCTCCTCCTCTTTGACGAGGACATGTCAGCGCATGCAAACGACCAACAGAGCAACAACTGTCACAAACACATACACCAAGAGCTCCTTTCTAGTGAGGTGGGGAGCTGGTAAGCATATTGCCATTAAGGAGAACAGCTTGGTAAGGGGAGTTCTAATGTCTCTGAGGTTCATCTCAAGAGCTCTGCTGTAGCCCTCTGGAGTGCCATTTATTTACCTCACAATGACGGCTCTCACACACACACTCCCACCAAAAACACATTCAAAACAGTGTGTGTGCCTGTAAAAGACTGACATAAGCACAAATGTACATAGACATAGAGGCACACATGCACGTGCAGTGAGACAGATGTTTTTGCCTTTCCGGATTATACAGAACATTACAGGAATCTAGACTTCACTACACATCCCTGCAGCTCACATCAGAGTATGTGAACAGTGCACAGTGTCTCTTTATTTTTATTTCATTTCTTTAGTTTATTTTTTACCTTATCAAACCAGCATCCTAAATACTGTCTGCCATTTGTTGAAGAAACAGAGAGTCTAACCCAATATTGCCACCATCCTTCTCTTACCCTTCTGAACTAAAGTTCCCCCTTATCTAGAGGCTTCTACGCATTGCCCTTTTGACATCTTTTCATCACAAGAAGAAAAGAAACACATTTATTTTCTCTCCATTTGTCATACAACACCAGGTCTCACAAAAGCGCCGAAATGCTGAGTATGGATCTTCTCAACAGAGAGAGAGAGAGAGAGAGAGAGAGAGAGAGAGAGAG
>NW_015524624.1:0-218 GCF_001515645.1 Sinocyclocheilus grahami
GCCGACTACAAACGCAGTTAAAGTTAAGGTGATGAGTAGACTGAAATTGGGCTCAGCTTGTTGTGCTGTGGGATGTAACCTGACCTCTGGAACAAACGCCTTGTCAAAAATAAAAATGTTTCGGTTTCCTAAAGACCAGACGATACGGCAAGCATGGATAACCGCTGTGCGAAGAGAGGCTTGGCTGCCCGGCAAGAAATCAAAAATATGTAACAATC
>NW_015524624.1:643-1117 GCF_001515645.1 Sinocyclocheilus grahami
ACAATGCATTGTGAAAAGTGCTACAAATAAATTTGACTTTGATCTAATTTCATTGTAATAGTAGGCTACTAATGTTTTAATAATTTTTAAGCAATATCATAGAATGAATTTTTTACACAAAAATGTGCATGTAACCAGAACATTTATGGATTATGCAAATTATGTATGATGCTCAGCAAGGTGTCACTTGTTTCATTTTAGGTGCACCATCAGTGGACCCATGCCATCCTGATTATGTTCCATCAATATTCGCACACAAAAACACCACTGATGGTTCACAGAAGTTGGAGCGATACCAGAGGAGTCAGAGGAGATAATCTGTGGTTGAGCCCATGGATTCACCTTCCTTAGAGGTCACATGGGCTGGCCCTGAAGAAGGATGCACTGATGTGGGTACAGATCTGTCAATGGCAGACATTGACCAGCTATAGAATGAAAACATTGAATTAAAAAGTAAAATGGCTTCACTGGAGA
>NW_015524625.1:0-1116 GCF_001515645.1 Sinocyclocheilus grahami
GTTCGTGATGTTGGTAGCGTTGGGCTCAAAATGGCTAATCAGTACATTAGAGATCGATGTTTATTGTTGATTTCCTGGTATAAACGCGATCAATTACCTCTAAGACAGACAAGTAGTTGTATGTTAAAAATATACATCTGCTTTTGTATTTATACAAATTCTGGACTCGAATTCTGTCTCTTAATATAGAAATGTGGTCAAAACATTTACCATGTTGCGTCCATGTTGGAATTGATTAAATCCTCTTTCATAATCAAATGTCATTCGAAGCACTTGAGAACGTTCACATTCTTTAAATGGCTGCGTGGTTTGTGTTTTATTAATCTGAAACTATAGCATTTCATGTATGTGTATGTTAATATTTGTCTTTGCTGGCATGTTTCAGATTCGTTTACCTCCAGAGGTGAACAGAATACTGTATATACGTAACCTTCCATACAAGATCACCGCAGAGGAGATGTATGACATCTTTGGAAAGTATGGGCCAATTCGTCAAATCAGAGTGTGAGTATCAGTGTATTTCTCACATTTACATGCGATTATCTATAATGGACACTGATGGAACGAAGTACTGATTATGTGCCATTAATCATGTTTCGTTTTGTAAGCTGAGTAACTTATTGTTCTCTGATTGTTTTAGTGGGAACACACCTGAAACAAGAGGAACAGCCTATGTTGTATATGAAGACATCTTTGATGCCAAAAATGCCTGTGATCACCTTTCTGGATTCAACGTCTGCAACAGATACTTAGTTGTATTGTACTATAATGCAAACAGGGTGAGTTTAACTGATTTGCCTTTGATTTGGACACTAACTTTATCGTATGTGAAATGAAAGTGTTTTCATGATGTTTCATTGTATGTTGAAGTAGTAGTTAACCAAAAATTAAGATTCTGTCATTTACTGCATTTCTGTTTCAAACATTTATAATTGTATTTCTTCTGGGGAGCACTAAAGGAAGATATTATGCAGAATGTCCAAAACATACGTTTTCATACACTGAAAACAGTGACTATTGTCAACTGTTCATTTATGGATTAACAGTTCCTTTATTAATGTTAACTTTGAGTGTGATACTAAAACTCTAATGTTAATTTCCCCCCCCCCCCCCCCC
>NW_015524626.1:0-1116 GCF_001515645.1 Sinocyclocheilus grahami
TTTTTTTTTTTTTCTAGAATACTTCGATACTTTTGTTAGACAAGGCCATATTAAATTGATCACAAGTGACACTTAAGGTATTTATTATGTTATAAAAGATTTGTAATGCTTATTTTTTTTAAATGCTTTTCCTTTGCGCTTGTATTATCAAAGAATCTTGACAAAAATATGTATTACAGTTTCCACAAAAATATTAAGTAGCACAGCTGTTTTCAACCTTAATAATAATATTAAATGTTGCTTGAGCACAGGATCAGCATATTAGAATGATTTCTGAAGGATTGTGTGACACTGAACACTGGAGTAATGGCTGCTGAAAATTTATTGCAGGAATAAATTACATTTTGACATATATAGAAAATAGAAAAATGTATGCAGCATTGGTGAGAGACATTCAAAAGCGACACATGTGATAACTTGCCTTGGCCTGACATTTATGAAATATATCCTGATTAAACAATTCATCATTTTAAATTCTGCCTTCGCAGTGTAAAAACTAACCCTGGTCTCCCCTGCTTATATTAAACAATTGATTTAGCAGAATGGTTGAGATTCACCCAGATGAATCCAAATATCTGTCATAGCTGTCTGGCACTCTGATCTAACCTCTCATATAGATGTGTATCTGTGTGCTATGCTGGATCCATTTAGTTTTAAGTCTTGAGATCAGGTCTAGAGAAACATATGACATAGTGAGACAGGCTCCTGGAGAGCAGGAGAGCTTTTGAGCAGAAAGGACTTCCTGTTTTTTTCCCCTTCTCTGTGTGGTGTTAAAGCAGGGAGGTATTTGTTCAGATCACAACAAACAGTGAATGAAGTTTAGAAGTTTTTGTCTTTTGTGTGGCCACAAGTTTAGGATGGACGAAAGTGTGTTTCGAAAGTGAAAGAAAGTTTTCAGTTCGTGAAGAACCACTGTGCCCATAAGAGAAGTTTATGTTTCCGAATCTTCATATATTATAGTTTTTGATTTAAAAGACCTCCAAAAAAGGTAAAAAAATAAACAAATAACTAAACAAATAAACAATGTATGACATGTAAACCTAAGGGAATGCAAACGCATTGTGGCACATTTTAGAAATCCCTGAATAATGCCAGCAATGTAAAAAAAAAATAAAA
>NW_015524627.1:0-1116 GCF_001515645.1 Sinocyclocheilus grahami
CAACAGTCAAGGAATGCAACAACCAAAATGTTCTTTCAGAGTAAACAAACACATTTGGCTGTTTTTGACATTACATATTACTTACAAATCCATCTCCTTTTCCTTTAATCCGACCCTGCAAAGATGTGAAAGTAGTGACAAAAACAAGCTATTCAGCACTTGTTGGGTAAAGTTAACTGAAAACAGAGTATGTACAATATTAAAACACTTATCTGACAGGGCAAACACCACTGAGAAATTCAGTGTGGTCGAATATGTTTTTGAATTTATATACTTACAATTCTCCTTTCTCCACCAAGTGACTGACACAAACTTTGACAAGCAGTCTCCTGGACTTGAAATGATGCTGTGTTCCTCAGGTAACTTAACACTGCTGCTTTGCTTTGAAGTAGAGAGTGCAGGCCTCCCTGTTCATTTGGCACTGGAACATGCTACATTACATAACATGATGGCCGTGAGTTTGACCTTTTAAACGCTATTATGCACATAATAGTCACATATAGCAGAGGGATGAGAACAGAAACAAAATACCTGGATTACCTCTCCAGCATTCGTTTGGTGTAGGGCTCCTGTGCTTGAGGTGAAGACTTGAAATCGGTCAAAATTCTTCACTTCTGTCAACATCCGCAAATTCGTGAAGATAAGGCTCAGTGTTACTCACGCCGTAGAGTAATGCGAGGAGAAGAAACAACATTCACGCCGTCTCACCCGCATCAAACAGCACAAGCACTGTGACCGCACCTGATGCTGCGAAGCAAAGCTCCACGTTAAATTGTTCACTTATAATCCTCTTTTAGGTGTTTATAAAATGATCTGGTGTGCTAGACAACTTGTTTGGTCATGTTTTCCTGTTTCAGCGTCTCTTCTTTTTTCCAGTTATGCGCTCAGCCTCGCTTACACTTTTCGCTAACGTACTGCTCAGTGCACGTCGCCACTTTCCAACTAATTAGCAATGTTTGGTAGCTAACTATTTTCATGGTCGATTTTTGCAGCACTATGCATTTTTAAGAGTATCTGCTGTAACTTACAGATAGATGTGAGTCCGACAGCATAGTGATCCCCCTCAAACTAAACCAGCCAGAGTGAAAAGAGCGGGATCCGCCGCAGTTTAAAAAG
>NW_015524628.1:0-1116 GCF_001515645.1 Sinocyclocheilus grahami
CTCACATTCACTTTTACATTTCAGATTTTGATTCGTTTAGATTTCAGATTTTCACTGGAATTACAGTTAAGTTTCATGTGCATATAAAATATTTTAGTCAATTTTTTGTTTCCTTTTTATTTCTAATGAAGCAATGTGTGGTAAAAAAAAAGTACAGGATTGCTATCTGCATCAGCAGATACTCCCTTATCTTCAACTTAAAAGGATCAACATAGAATTTCAATGCATATTTCTTGTGCTGATAAATTTCTTACTGTAGGTGGAGATGTCGATTTCCTCAGGCAACTCAGCGACATTGACTTCAAAACGGTCCTGCACATCATTCAGGATCTTTGCATCCGTCTCATCTGATACAAAGGTGACGGCCAATCCTTTTGTGCCAAACCTACCAGCACGAGCAACCTGAAAGGAAGGAAGAAAACAGAGTTTAACAATCTTAAGTTGTGCATTTTTCCGACCCTAGCCCTAGTTTGAATTTTGGGGTTGGGTAGTTACTATTACATCTCTCAGTCTGATAAATGCCACAGCACATCATGCATAAATACCCTGTGTAAGTACGTGTCTGAATCTTCAGGCATGTCATAGTTGAAAACGATATTAACACGCTCAATATCCATCCCACGACCAAACAGATTAGTAGCCACCAGGATCCGCCGTTGAAAATCTTTAAACTGTTGATACCGGGACAATCTGCGTGAAAGAGAAGGAGAAACGTCTTCAGCATTTGTATTTCTTCCCAAACCATTCCAAGATCACTGGATCAACAAATGTCTCACCTTTCTTCCTGAGCCATTCCCCTGTGGATCGCAATGGCAGGAAAATTCTGTTCAACCAGCAGCTGAGAGAGAGCCACGCATCGCGGAACTGACTTGACAAATATCACCACCTATAAATAATCCAAACAAACCGTTGAGTTGACAAGTGGTCACATTCAAGGTCAATGACTGTGAAAATGTGCTGAAATTACAATTACCTGGTTGAACTCAAGAACGTCAAGCAGGTCAAACAGTTTGCGGTTCTTTTCGCTGTCCTTCAGTTTGACGTAGTATTGCTGAAGACCATGCAGGGTAAGCTTAGTCTCGTCATCAACAAACACCTCCATCGGCTGAGAGAAAA
>NW_015524629.1:0-1116 GCF_001515645.1 Sinocyclocheilus grahami
AATCTGGCGTCATAAAAGCATTCTGAGCCGAGGTGAAATTACAGTTTCCGCAGAACGCTTTCTGAGCTCTTCAGCGCTCCTCTTCATGAGCATTTGAGTGCGCGGATAAAAACTAGATTAGAGCACCATCTGCTGTTAAATTCTAAGCTCAGAATCCAGAGAATCGCGATGCATTCGGAAGATCTCAGAATTGATCCACGAATAGATTCTGCATCGATTTATCGTCACAGCCCTATAATATGCAAGCCTAACCTTCTTCCTCTTCCTCTGCAGGTCTTCCCAAATCCTGGAGTTCTTTGTCTACTTGTGCCTCATCTGGCATTTGAGTATCATCACATTCCAGATGTTCCACTTCCTCTGCATTGTTCCCTGTCTCGTTTGTAGAGTTTGGCTCCCCAACATCGTAATTGTCCTCTTCCTCGTTCATCTCTTGAACCTGGTCACCTCCCTGCTCTCGTGTCTTGCTGGTTGCTACGTAAATCCTCACATCATCCAACTCTTCAAGGAGCGTGATTTCAAAATATCTAAGGAAGTTGTCAATGAAGCCCAGATCCGAAGCATAGCGGACCTTGTTCGCCCAGACTAGAATAGTTCCCGGCTGGCAGAAGTGACGCATGGTGACCAGCAGCTCGGCCAAGAAGTTGTGGTGATAGACCACATCAGTCGCCAACACATAATCATACTGGTGTGTGGATCTGGGGAAGAACTCGTCCAGCTTGTGACCCCAGTAGAGTTCTGCAACCAGGGGCTCGTGTCTCTGCCGGCCTCTCGTGTTCCTGCTGAGGTTGTATCTCAGATTACTTAGTATCTCGGGTAAATCCGTTGCTGTTAGTTTGGCACCTATAGAGCAATTTCAGTGATTATCTTGCAACGTACAAAACCATTTAGATTAGTACTCGAGTCTTATCCCAACACTTACCCAATAATGTGACGACAACCGAAAGTAAGCCGGTTCCGGCTCCAAGTTCAAGAACTGATTTGTCGAGTAAATCAATGTGTTGATGACCCTGCGACGTTTCCAAGAATCGGCAAAGTGCAAGTGCCTATATGGAAGGATTACAAATCATATTTTAAAAGTACACCATGTTTGTTTTGCTTGACTGTTTTCTTGGACTA
>NW_015524630.1:0-1116 GCF_001515645.1 Sinocyclocheilus grahami
AAAAAAAAAAAAAAACTAAAACTGAAATAAAAATTATTAAAAACTATATAGACATTTTAAAAAACAACAAAAACAACTTCAACTAACATTAACAAAATATATGAAAAAAAAGAAAATCAAAATATTAACAAAAACTGTAATAGCATCTCAATGATACTATACAATAACACTGGTTGCTACTTCCATTTTATTGCCATTTTAAGAATTCTATATGTAAATGGATTTTTTATGAGTGAAATGAGTAGTAGCACCCCCAAAAATTTGCTAAATACTAAAGTAGGTGGGCATCTGGTTCTGAAATTCGCTGTAATGATTATTAAGCATATGGCACACTTACACTGCCATCATGAGACGAGGCTCCGGCCCTCTCCCAGGCAGAGGGCACCACTCGGCCGTGTTGACTGTGCCCGTGTGGAACAGAGAGTGGAGGGTGACCCACGCACCGCTGGCACGACCCCAGATCTTCACCACCTCAGAGCGGCCGACAGACAGCAGCAGATGTCCGGTAGGGTCCCACCTGAGTGCACTTACACTCTCCTGTGAACAGAAAGGCAAATACGGGTTTATTTGTGTCATAATTATGCGTTCGGTTTCACACACTGTATCCCAATCTGTATAAGGTGTGTGAAGAAATTCAAATGGCATTGATTCAGTTAACTTGGTTTAAGTCATCATTCAAAAGTTTTCCCAAAAGACCTCATGTTGCATTTTATTGAATGAATAAAATGTATTTTTCTAAGGAAATGCACTACAGTTGAAAAGTTTATGGCTGGTAAGAATTTTAATGCTTTTGAAAGCACTCTTATGCTCACCAAGGGTGTATTTATTTGATCAAAAATACAGTACAAACAGTACGATTGTGAAATATAATTAATATTTAAAATAACTTATATTAAAATTGATTTACTCCTGTGATGGCAAAGCTGAATTTTCAGCCATTACTCATGTCTTTGGAGTCACATGATTCTTCAGAAATCATTCTAAAATGCTGATTTGGACCTACAAAAACATTATTTGTTATAATAATAATAATAATTATTATTATTATTATATAAATATTGGAAAGAGTTGTTCTGCTTAATATTTTTGTATAAAACAAAGCTTTTGTTTGAAATA
>NW_015524631.1:0-1116 GCF_001515645.1 Sinocyclocheilus grahami
TTTCATGATTTCAATTAATTAGACATGCTTTTTGATTAATAAAATCTAATATAACCATTAAAACAGTCTAGAAAATTGAAAATGGAAAAAAATGGAATTGAAAAGAAAAGAAATAAAACGGATTTCATATGGCCCTTCATGAAAAATGTTCGTAAGCAAACGGTTGAGAGTAGCTATTGACTTTGATTGTATTTTTTCCACATACTTTGGTTAACAGCATTCTTCAAAATATCTTATTTTGTGTTCTACAGAAGAAACTCATACAGGTTTGGAACAACTTGAGGGATAGTAAATCATGACAGAACTTTCATTTTTAGGTGAACTATCCCTGAAAATTATACTGAAAATTTTTATTAGTGTTGCTACTTTTAGTTAGTTACTGTATTCCCCAATACTGGTTTATATTCACAAGCCTGATATATAATTGAAGAGCTGGAGAGTTCCCTCATCTGTGGGCCCATAAGGGTAGGCTCTCAAAACCAAAAGAACAGACAATAAAGAACCAGCAATGAGTGAAGTGGGACGTGGGATGTTTGTCGCGCACACAATTTCCATGTTCCGCTTTCAAAACAGATGACAGGCCCTCCATCGGCCATTAAACATTCACACGTTAACAAAAGACTGCGGAGATTACATTAAACGACACAGACCTCATTTCCCAAACCCTTTGAGGAATATCCCCTCAGCCACCGCTGCTATGGTTACACAAACCTGGCGCCGTTTCTGGCAAAACACTTCAGCTTCTCATAGGATGGGGAAGGAAGATGAGCATGAATGTACTAAGCATAAAGCACACCCTTATCTTCATCCCGACGTTATATTAACTATCCGGGACTGTTGCATTCATGGAATAAATTCAAAACCCGAGTATAGCGAAATAACCCTCGCGTGGTTGAAAAACAAGACTTCCGATCATAGCCACAGAGGGGCTGACTCCGATTCCCCAACTGTCCTCGACACCCTCGTCCTATTCTGTCTTTGTCTCCCATTTCATGATTCTGTATAAGAATAAATCAGCCTGATGATGACTACTATATATACTTTGCCGCTGTCATTTGTTTTCCTTAAAACAAGGGAGGAATCTCATCACACAGGCATTAGCATTTGCGCTAGCTC
>NW_015524632.1:0-1116 GCF_001515645.1 Sinocyclocheilus grahami
CTAAGTCAACAGACAGCGAGGGGCTCTCTGCGTTTAGGACAGAGCTCATCTGCCATCATACTTCAATCATTCGGATCAATGGGAGGTGTGCATACATGAGCCAGTAAAACCTGATAACGGCTCTTCAGTGGATCACTGAGTTGGATATTTCATCAATATAAAGCAATGGCCAAAACAGCAGTAACATCACTATTTTTCCATTTTGTCTGGTCTACAGAGAGATGAGTTCATTTAAAACAGATATTATTAGAGAATTGAGTAGACAAACAAAAGCTGCATGTTGCAACTGTTACTGTTCTTGCATTCATAATGTATGAGCATAGAATATCTTATACATAACACTTGTTTTTGTTTTGAAAGAAAACTTAGAAGAAACATTATGATATTATATAAAAATGGAGCCAAATTTCGTTCTGAATAAAGACCTAATATTACAAAAACAAAGAGTTAAGACAGACCGCTATCTTCAAATCCTTCAAGAACCGAACC
This sequence comes from Sinocyclocheilus grahami, assembly GCF_001515645.1. NCBI lineage: Eukaryota > Metazoa > Chordata > Actinopteri > Cypriniformes > Cyprinidae > Sinocyclocheilus > Sinocyclocheilus grahami. Next base: position 490 of record NW_015524632.1, read on the forward strand.
AAACCCAGACCAATTCGCAAACTCACGCCAAAGCTTGAGGACACAGAAATACAAACGGCATCCAAACAAACTCAGCCTGTCAACAGTCATTGTGGATTGGCATATGGGAGGCTGCACAAATTCATGCTCGCTTGTATAACACACAACAAAGAGCCATAGTTACAGTCACAATGCCTAAGAGGTGGCACAAAGCTGCTGTTAGCAAACATCAGGCCTGGAGGCCATGCTTTATTTGTCATGAAAAGGTCAGTGCTGCTGTTGTCTTCTTGGCACGCTCTTGTCTCACCTAAATGAGAGACAAATTGCTTTCAGAAATCCAATTTGCCGTTTTTCCACTTGATGTCAAACGGCCCCGTTCTCTGCACACCCTCAAACACATGCATCCAGCAAACACGCCGTCAGACCATATAAGGCCAGATTTACTAAACAGGCCAAATTAGCATGAGAGCGACTGTAAAAGCACCAATGGGAGCGGAGAATTCTGCGGGGAGACACATGAGCAAATTAAAGAAGATCAGTCAGATCAGTCAATTACAGTCAGATCATTATAATCCATAATCAATCTTCAATGATAATTTTTATAACGTGACGTGACATGACATGTGGCCAAGTATGGTGACCCACACT
>NW_015524633.1:0-1116 GCF_001515645.1 Sinocyclocheilus grahami
AGAGAAAGGAAAACTTGAAATCGCATCATATTACCCCTTTAATAAGCGCAGACGGAACGAACGATGAGGCTCCTTCACCAGACATTTTTGTCATTCATTTCAGAAACGCACCATAAACCAAAAAAGAGCCAAGAAATGTCGAGTTTGTTTGTTTGTTAGACTACTGGAAGAAGTTCTAAATGACTGGCTTCCAGGTTTTGTAATTTTGAAGTTACAGTCTACATTAGCCTGTGATCATGAATCATTGCAATCTAAAGGCTTGTGCTTAAATGCTTCTAACTGGTTTGTAGACTAATGGAAATTCTAATATAAATGAATTTCCTAACAAAACATCTCTTTTAATTTTAAAAGGGACAAAATGGATATTGAAGGCAAAGCAGCCAACAATGCACACTTGTACCTCCAGTAGTGTTTCAGTAAAGCATCCCATGATGCATCATGAAGTTTGTTAAATATCCAAAGTGAACAGATCTGCAATCTAGACAATATTTTGTTTTACATTTTTTGATCAGAATATAGTCCCCACACTACAATTTGTGTTAGTCTATAGTTTTGTTGACTTGTGTTCAACTTCTAGTGCATGCTGGGTGAACGTGACACCACTGATTCCAGAGACACTCCATTATGTGCTATTTAGCAAATGGAAACCACAGGTCGTATCACACAATGCATCATAACATCTCAGAGTGATCATATGACAAACAGGTCCATTCTGGCAAACAGCAGCGCTGAAGTCATTGTTGAAAGGTTGTCGGTTGCATCTTGAAGTACTCTAAATAAATTCAGCCTTCCAGGGATGATTGCTTAAAGATTATGAAGGACAGATAGACAAAACTGCAATTTAATAAGTAGACATTAAGTAGAAAACACCAATCAAGATGCCCCATATTAAATGCCTTATATGTTGATAGTATATATAAATTATTTAGCACAATTTTACACAAAACTAATTTAACTGGGATAAATGCACAAACATAAAAATACTACATTCGGTTCTTGTGCCATAGTGCTTCTCAATGTTACTATGCTCTCTATATATGGCTGGTCCACCCTTCAGTGTAAGTCTATAGGATTTATTTTTCACATGTTCAGGTAACACTCTGATAAGTTACACAT
>NW_015524634.1:0-1116 GCF_001515645.1 Sinocyclocheilus grahami
CCCAATAAATCATTCTGAGGGATCCACTTATAGATTCTGGTGTTTGCACCAAGAGTATCTGGCTTCTCTCCACCGTATCGCCATAAAACCTGCAACACATTTATACAACCACACTCTCAACTGATCAGCAGAAAATAGCAAAGAAATTACATTGAGATTTGAATTGTGACAAAGCTAAATTACTTTCCCTCATTCCAATCACATCAAGAAGCAGTGCTTATGCAAGTCATGGATGAAAAGACTGTAACAATGGCCAGTTACCTTCTGTGGAATCTGTGCCAGTGCGGAGGCGATCATATTGCTCGTCTCTTTGGGCATTTTGTCTATCATAGACCCCAGACTGAAGACCACAATCCCATCATCCCCTGAGCTCTGTACAAACTCCTCCATGTCCTACACAAAAAAGACATCATGAACTTAAGGTCTGAAAAGTGACTACATAATATATTTCTGCAAAATGTAAAATACTGTATATGCCGCCACAGGTACAATTCACCGCAGTTTTCAGGTGAACGGCGCTACTAATATGACTAAAAGCAGTTGATAAAAGTACTAAGGCACTCCCCCACTGCTGAATCTTCAGTGATATGCCAAAAGAAATTATATTTAACAGGAGGTCTGAATGTGAGGTTGCTGTCTTGAATGTGATACAGTTAAATATATATATAAATAAATAAAACAATGTATTTCTACTGAGATTCCCATATACAAAGTGATCAGCACAATCCAATTCAAGAACAAATGATTCTTGAGTCAATTCTTTTTACTGAATCAAAAGCATACAGCACGAACAATGTAGTTTGATTCCCGAACAATTTACTCATATAAGCCAGTTGTTTTAATAAATTGGTTCAGAAATGCTGAAATACTGAGTTAACTGAACAGAATCCATTCAGACCGGTCACTGAACATCTAACTCACTGCAGTGAAATAATGATAACGCCTTATGGATCTGTAGGTGTATTTTATGAAATTCAGATCTCCCTTTTTCTTATTAATAGCAAATGAGGTAGAATGTTGAAAAAAGACAGATGCACCTTGGGTAAGGGTTTGGCAGGGGTGCAGTGAAGTCCTCCAACGTATTTGAAGTTGGGCAGGAATGGCCGTGGAAACTCA
>NW_015524635.1:0-1115 GCF_001515645.1 Sinocyclocheilus grahami
CGTGCAGTGCCGTAGTTCAGGTGTCTGTTTGTGATCGTGCAGTGCTGTAGTTCAGGTGTGTCTCACGTGTTTATGATTGTGCAGTAGTTCATGTGTGTGTTCATCACTCACGCTTTCGTATTTCTTCTCATTTTGGAGAACTGTGAATGCCATCAGGTTAAAATGAACTTCTGAAAATTTCTGCAGATGAAATTGATGACACTCAAACTTCCCGCAGTGACCGTCCTGAAACATCAAGAAAACACTGAGGCACTGAGAGCAATAAACCAGAGGAAAATATCAGAACAGAATCAAGGGGGGCAGAAGTGGAGAAAGAGGAGCATTTCAGATGTGTTTACTGTGACTGCATGTGATCTGATCTTAATAGGAACATTCAGCTTAAAATTATCATTCTGTCATTTATTCATCCTCATGTCGTTCAAAACCTTTTATGAGTTTTTCTTCAGAAAATATCTTCACATTAAAGAAGATATTTTATGAAATGTTTCAGTATTTGTTAGTCAGTGGTTTGTAACAGCATGAAGGCGAGACAAATTATGACCGAAAAATAATTTGTGAACGAATACCAGTTGTAAAAGTGGAATATGATCTCTTACCCATGGTTCTGGCTTGAAGTTGCATAGCACTGAATTCTGGAGAGAAGAACAGAAGATGTTTATTCAACAAACACATGATGATTTGATGGTATGAGCTGATGAACGAGTGATGCACCTCCTGCATGCTGAAGTTGTGAGGGGTTAAAATCACATGTGTAGTTTGACAGGGCAGGGTGAGTGTGACTGACACCGGCAGACCTTTAACACCCAGATTCTCCACCTGTAAACACACAAACACACAGCAATCTGATCGGTCTGAATCGCCATCTGTAGTCTAGTTCACAGACTGATAATTGTAATGTAACATGAAAAAAATGCTGTACTTGAGGGAAACTGAACATGTTTGTTTGACTCTCTGACCTTGTAGATGATGTTGAGAGGCTTTGGACCTCTGTCCTCCAGAGAGAAGTTCAGATACATCACAGAGTCATCAGCCGCTCTGACAAACAGTAACATTTTGTTTAGTCATAGTTTTATTATTGTTTTACACACACACACACACACACACACACACACACA
>NW_015524636.1:0-1115 GCF_001515645.1 Sinocyclocheilus grahami
GGCAGTTCAATTAAGTATAGAATTTTTGTAATAGCTATAAAAATGAAAATGGTTCTTGATTGTCTTTTTAGAATATATATATATATATAGTGTATATGTTAAATAAATGAAACAATTAAACATTAATTGAAAAGTACATTACACAATGGGCTTCGTTTGTGGAAACCTTGTTTGGTTATCATTTATGATGAAGAAGCACAGGACAGAAGGAACATCAAGGAAAAGTAAGTAATAAAATAGTTATTTCTCTGAAATGTCACTTTTGACAGTGTTGTAAATTATTAGTGAAGTTCACAGATCCAATTGTTTGCATATTTTGGGTCAATTGGAGGCTGTAATCCACACCTAAAGGCGCAGATCTTCAAAGAGACGCATTGAACTAGCCTATTGGTAATGGTAACACTGCGATGTACAGAATCAAAAATTACTTGTTCAGTTCATTTTCCTGCTCATTTTATAAAATTTTTAGGGAAAATCCAATAGCCTATATTTTTCTTTATTGTTCCGAAATTAATATCACATTAATCGTGTGTAATTTTCTTCTTTTCTTCCTTTTGGCTGAGGGTATGAAAGCAGTTCAGAGAACAAAAAGTAAATTTACCCTTATCTTTCAGATTTTCACAGATTTTTTTATGCTGTTCCTTTATTCAGAAATAAATATAACAATTACCAAGCAGTTTTGAAAACCAATGCCTAGTCTAAAAAATGTAACTAATAAAAAAGAATGGTGTACAATTGCACACGCTTCTTAGGCCTGTTTCTTGATAGAAATTGAAAATGTAACTAATAAAAAAGCAATACGTGAGCTGAAGTCACAGCATCGGAGTTTACGAGACAATTTTATTGTTATGAGCACTGCACTTTACATTTATAGGCCTAACATTTTTTTAAGTAAAAGCACAAAGAATGTTATGTTTTAAGGAAAAAGGCCTGAAGATATCCCGGCAAGGGATACAAATAAGTGTTCATTTGGACTCACTATTACAGTAATATTATAGTTTCTTTCTGTTTGCCAAAAACAAAACAAAAAAAACAACTAAAACTACAACTAAACAAAAGCTAAAATGAATATATACATATATATATATATATATATACACACACACACATATATA
>NW_015524637.1:0-1115 GCF_001515645.1 Sinocyclocheilus grahami
GTCGAGTTTGGGCAGTTTGGAACACAAACCATATCTCTGTTGGTCACACTTGTTGGCAAGCAGGACAGCTGGTAGGGGACGCCCATTGCCATGGGCAACTTTAGAATCAAGATCTTTTTTCCATTTCAACACAGCTTGGAAGGTGGAGGCGCGGGTCATGTCAAAAATCACCAGCGCCCCTACGGCCTCTCTGTAGTACACACGTGTCATGTTGCCATACCTCTCTTGTCCTGAGAATAAATAAGAAAAAGAGTGTTAAGATAGTTTCTGTGTATGATATTTAAAGGAATAGTTCACCCAAAAATTATCAAGATGTAGATCAGGGTTCCTCAAATCCGGTCCTGGAGGGCCGCTGCCCTGCAGAGTTTAGCTCAAACCCTGATGAAGCTCACCTCTCTTTGATTTCCTAGTGATCCTGAAGACCTTGATTAGCCTGGTCGGGTGTGTTTGATCAGAGTTGGGCAAGATTTGAGGAACCCTGATGTAGATGAATGTTGCATTTTAGCATTACATCACTTGCTCATTTATGGATTCTCTGCAGTAAAAGGATGCCGTCATAATGAGCATTCAAACAGCTGATTAAAAACATCACAATAATCCACAAGACTCCAGTCCGTTAATTAACGTCTTGTAAAGTGAAAAACAGCATGTTTGTAAGAAACTCATTTATCAAGGCGTTTTAACTTTAAACTGCCGCTTCTGTGAAAAATACAAGTCTATTATCCTCTAGTAAAAAAAGTCCATCCCCTGTTGTCCTCTCAACAAATCCACTGACATGTTTATTTAGAACTATTTTCACTTGTAGCGGTGTATATGGTGCTTGATCTGTGCACATTTTTCTCTTGATTTAGACAAGATGGTTTTTTCACTGGAGAAAGCAAAATTATGCATAGAGGCCCGAAGCAACATTTTGAAATTAAAAAATGTTAATTGATGGACTGGAGCTGTGTGGAGTACTTGTGTATTATTGTGATGTTTTTATCAGCTGTTTGAACTTGCTTTCTGAAGGCATCCGTTCACTACAGAGGATCCATTGGTGAGCAAAATCTGTTCCAATGAAGAGACAACCACATCTACATCTTGGATGGCCTGAGGGTGAGTATATTTTCAGCAAA
>NW_015524638.1:0-1115 GCF_001515645.1 Sinocyclocheilus grahami
ATTCCTGCTCTTAAGAGAAGAAAGTGCTGGAGAGTGATGTCATAACCCTGTGCCCTCCGACTCACTTTAGCAGACAAAAACAGATGCTAAATTGAGTCATTGATTACAGCAGTCTTCAGCTCTGACCTGAGTCACCAACACTAATGTCACATGGATGTGAATAAACTATTGTAATGATTATTCACAAACAGCAGCACTACAGTCAAGATGACATTCATTTCCAGAGACCTTGAGCCTTCAGGGCAGTGGAGTACAGTAAAGTTCACTGGAACATACAAATTAGTATACGGTAGTCTAATATTTAGACCGATGATTATTTACATCCTATAATTAACGCAGCTATTCAAGTGACCCAGTTACTAATGCCACATATATTTTATTTAATAATTTCAGAAACCTTGTAGTTGTCCAATATTAACTGTTTGATCATTGAAAATGTACTTTTGCTAACAGGAAAACTAGTAGTCAAAGGAATATTTACTGCCAACTCATACTAAATTCTTCAGGGTAAAGCTGTAAAACATTGATCCAACCATATAGATTATTAAGTTGAACACTCTTGTGTGCGCTATAAACCAAATAGCCAGATTCTCAGTGATGAATAAAACAAAACTAGAATTTCCTCAAGCGAGGATCCCAGGAACAGCAGGTAGGTCCAGCTTTAGCTCCTAAGGGGTTGAGATGTTCCAGAATGTTTAATAAAACATAATTAGTTAATAAACATAACTAAATTGCATGATGTTATGGTCAAAAACACAGCAGAACCTGCAAAGTGGTTACTTTAAAAAAAGCTAACCCTAACTATACTTGTGAATGAGCTGTTGGCCATAAGGAGTCCACCTTATGGTTTGAGTCTGACCTGGGTCATGTCCTGATCCCATTCTCCCCCAACCTTCCTTTCTACACCATACTTTCCTCTATAATAAAGAAAAAAAGCACAAAAAAGGCAAAAAATGCTACACCGGAACTTTTTAGCATCATAATATGGTTTTAGTGCAGACAGCAGAATAAAAAATTAACATGCACCACAGCATTCCCACTGGAAGACTTTATCACACTTTGAAAATCTTTGTTGATTTATCTGCAAGTGCTGAGACTGGGAGACAGCGAGTCTG
>NW_015524639.1:0-1115 GCF_001515645.1 Sinocyclocheilus grahami
ACATTCATAATTATTTTCATTTAAATGAATAAATGGAATTTGTTTTCATTTATATTCACCAGTATAATGTTAAACAGCAATATTTACCTATATGCAATTTGCTAAGCTCTTTCAAATGGATAGTTCGCCAGAAAATGAAAATTAATTTATCCTCAGTCTTTAGGGCAAATGAAAGCCATTGCAATATAAGTGATGTTGCTTATTTTTATATTGCCAGCAAAATCATTGCAAATGTGATTCGAATTATCCTGTATTTATTAGTTTCGATGTATGCGTGTGTTTGAGTGTGGTAGAGAATAATCCTTCCAATTTTACTATTCCGTAATTGCCCAATAATGATTATAAACTTCAAACAGCACGTAATTGGTCACAGGTTTGCAGAGTCAATATCCTTCATGTAACTGGGCAAAATTCTATTATAGGTTCTTCCTCCTCAGATCATCCGTTATTCTCAGCAAAGATCTTTGTATGCATTTCCTGTCTTTGAAGTATGATATGGCCTTGGGTGAGGTGTTTGAATGCAGGATTCGACTGATTATGCTCACATTCGCATAACACTGTATGCAATCAAACTCTTCTCAAAGCAGTTTCGTTGCTCTGAAAGGATAATGGCACGGCGAATAAGCCAAAGTGCCAGTTTTGCTTTGGTGGAGCTGAAATCTGATTTTGATTGATCATTGAACATTTCTCATTCCGCTCTCTCTGCTCCCCAGCCTATGAACCATCACATTTCACCAGCAGTATACATATGTCAGGCAGTGTTTTCATTCTGCCCTCTCATGTCTTACCTGGGTGAGCAATGTAAAACTCGCGGGGATTCTCCAAATAAAAGAAACCGGTGTCATATCTTCTCGATGTTTTGTCTCAGCAAAGAAAAGTGCAGCGGTTGGGACTTTACTTTTTTGAGCTGTAGACTCATTTCGTCTCGCTGTGAAGAAAATGAGAGAGAACTTCCTGAAAAACCAAGAGGGAAAGCCGAATACATACTCAAATCATACTGTCTTATAATTCCTTTCCTTTATGTTCCCTCAGCGGCAATATTCCTACTTTTTGAATGCTGAACCAATTGTCTTCAGAATTAGCTTTCATCTCAAATACAGAACAAAGGTGTCAGC
>NW_015524640.1:0-1115 GCF_001515645.1 Sinocyclocheilus grahami
TTTTTTTTTTTGTCCTGAAACTGGTGTTTGTAATGTATAGTGAAGTACAAGTGTGAGTTAGCACTACCTTGACTTCTACTTTCATCATAATGCTATTAGTTAATCTTTGTCTAAATTAATCTTGCTTACCTAAATAAAAACCAAACATACCAAAATCACACACACACAGCCCGCTGCATAAGCAGGGAGGCATCTATGGCATCAGGCATGGCATATCTAATTGACTTGTGATATGAATCTGTGTACTGCACAAAGTTCAAATGTAGCTCAGGTGAGTAATCCTGTGTGGAATAAGGGAGCTTCGTTTGTGCTGATTGAAATGAAGCAGTGACATTGCTTGAAAGATAAAGTGAAGTACAGTACAGCATGTCAAAATGTTGGAAAGGCACAGAAAGTCACTGTGCATGTGTATTTTAGAGTTTTATATCATCAGGGAAAATAAATATAAAACTTTCTTTTTTTTTTCAAAGAGCCCTGCATTTTACAGTAAGTGGATGCTGAAATGTGATGTACTAATAGTATTAAAGGAATAGGTCACCCACAAAATGAAAATTTGCAAAAAAATTTACCCTCAGGCTATGCAAGATGTAGATTAGTTTGCTTGTTCATTTGAACAGATTGGGAGAAATTTAACATCACAGAAGTGGATGCTCTGTGAATTGGTGCCGTCTGAATGAGAGTTCACACAGCTGATAATAAAACTTCATTATAATCCACAAGTAATCTACATGATTCCAGTCCATCATTTAACATTTTGTGAAGCAAAAAAAGTGTTTGTAAACAAATCCATCAAGACGTTTTAAATTTGGCCAAAATACCATGATCCATAATAACCGTAATTTTCCATAATCCATAATAGTGCATCCACCAGTTAAAAAAACCATCCCCTGTTGTCCTCTCACATCAAAATCCATTGATATATTGGTTTATAACTGTTAGAACTGGACTGTTTTCTTTTGTAAACAGTGCTTGATCTGTGCATATTTCTCTCCTGATTGAGACATTATATGGATAGAGGACTCATTTGAAATGAAAAACATATTAATGATGGATTTATTACAAACACACAGTGTTAACTGATGGACTGGAATCATGTGGATTATTGTGATGTTTTT
>NW_015524641.1:0-1115 GCF_001515645.1 Sinocyclocheilus grahami
AAAAAAAAAAAAAAAATGAACAAAAATAAAACACAATAATTGTCAAAAACACAATAAAATCACTAAAACTGCTAAGATTTAGCACATTTAGTTTAACTTTATTTGCTAAAATAAAATAAAACAAAATTAAGAAATGAAAAATAAAAATTTAATTAAAAATGTAACATTTAAAAGATTAAGAATATTTTAAGAAATGCAAACAAAACTAATAAAAATTACAAAACCACAAAAAATGAGTACAACTTTAAATAAAATATAATTAAAATTGAAAATATAAAAAGTAAAATAATTCAAAAATAAGAAAACAATAATAAAAAATGTAAATGCCAAAAACATAAAATTACTGAAACTTTAACTTTATTTAGCACATCAAGGTAAACATTTAGTTGAACCTAATTTGCTAAAATAATTTAAAGGAAATGTAAAAAATTATTTATGTTTGATTTTATACATTTTATTTTTTTTTTCATTTAAAATATTTAAAACAAAATGAATAAAAATGTTAAAACACAAAATTACTAAAACTTTAAAAATAAAAAGATTTAAAGATTTCATATAAGATAAATTATATAAAATAAATAATATATATATATATATATATATTTATATATATAAGTATAAACTAAATACTTCAAAACAGTCTATGAATGATACTAAAACAACACTAATCCAGGTTTTCTCTCTTGATGTATGTATAGGGGTAAAACTTTTCATTTCATTTTCAGCTTTTGTTTTAGTTGTTCAGCAGGCTTTGTTTTTCTAGCAGTAAAGTTTTAGCGTGCTGCATTCCGAAGTGGGTTCTGACGTACATTGAGTTCATTCTCTTTTTATGGAGTCTAAAACATATTTGTTATTCTGGCCTGGTTCCTGCGGATGTGTTTCTCATGTTCTGAGCTCTGCTGTCAATGTAGCTTAAAGGCGCTTTAATTAAACTGGAGCACAAAGTACGGTGACATCTGGCCTGAAATCTAACGCAACATTCGCTGCGTTTACTGGCAATCAGTTTCCAATGTACAGCAGCGTCTCTGTGTCCTTAAGCCACCATTAAATGAGATCAAATACATACTCTTACACACACACACACACACATTCACTCACACACACACACACACACA
>NW_015524642.1:0-1115 GCF_001515645.1 Sinocyclocheilus grahami
TTAAAGACCTGTATGAATTTCTTTCAGCTGTTGAACACACACAGAAAAAGATATTTCGAACAGTTGACGGTAGACATTGACTTCCATAGTGTATAATGATTCAGAATGTCATAACTGAATCTTCCAGTGAAAATGACAGGCTTCTCTCTGGTGACATGTGCAGGACTTCTCCAATCATTTAGTCCGCTAAATCTCCACATACTGCAAGATTGCGTTCATCTGCCTCCACTTTTGAGTGCCACACCCACATCTCAACATCCAATCAACAATCGAGGCACAGAACCAAGTCCGGGCTCTACTTTTTTTTTTCTTTTCTGTTAATCCATTACACTTGGATGTATGTCACAGTAGAAAGAAGAAAAGATCTTAAGTTACTTCCGTTTGGTGGCAACTTTAAGCTTGCGTCAGGCATTTTGCTTGTCAATGTTTGTCTCAAGATCCTGCCTCCCAAATGGACAAATGCTCTTTCACAACAGAGTTTTGGCACAGCTATCTTGAGGATTAGTTTCTCCCTGCTCTTTGCTGACTTGCAGAGCAGTTTTTTTTCCCCTGGCAGCTTTATTTTCACCAAGGCGATCTCTGAGTTCACCCACGCCACTCACTGTAACACTGTCATTTTCCAGAGGTGGCTTGAATTATAGATGAGCATATTTACTGACTGGTAATATTATGGCTGAGACAGAGAGAGAGGCAGGGGGAGATTTACTTATCCCTCAGGCTCAGGAAACGTGGAAGATGGGTCTCTGGAGCTCATAAACGAGAGAGGGGAAATGTGGCCTTGAATTCTGTGGCCAAACATCTGCAGCTCATTTGCAGCAAGGAATGACAGGAATGTTGATGCAGCTTCTCACCTGTGATCATTGTGTTTTCGCTTCGTTCCCTGATACATTTATGTGGTGTGGATCTCCCCTCGCCATCTGCTTTCTTCTGAATTTGCAAGTATGTTGCACATGTTGCGATGAAGTAAAGTGACAGTGCCAAAATGCCTTTATTGCTATTCTGCCATGGCAGAGGAATACAGTGCCATTATTGTTTATTTTATGTCATAGTTTTCTATCTTTTCTACCTGCTGTTTTTAGCAGGTCCGAGCTGTAAAGGTGCAGCTCTATTCTGGA
>NW_015524643.1:0-1115 GCF_001515645.1 Sinocyclocheilus grahami
TGTGTGTGTGTGTGTGTGTAAAAGTACATGTGATTTACAAAGGATCGACTTTGAAAATAACATGCTTAAAACTTTAACTAAAGTATTTTTGTTTGCTTTCATTAAAAATCTCGCTTGTTGGCGACACTTCTGTCACCTGTTGTAGTCTCTTCTTTCTGGAGATAATGAATTTGGCTAGATTAGTAAGAATCTAAACAGTTTACGAAATGAACTGTTCAAAAGAACCGATTCCCGGAAATGACTCGGAGACGTTCACTCGCTGTAAGCTATTGTCCAATCAAAGAGCAAAACGAGCAGAGTGGGCGGAGCTTCACGTTGGCGGTTGTGTTTGCAGCAGCAGTAGATTCTCCACAAATTCTATCGCGAATTTAACGAGCTTTTTGGTAATCATTTGAAATCCCACCACGACCAACCTTTAAACTGGGAAAGCCTAGTTTTTGTTGACCGGACCAAGAAATTCAGCAAGCAAACCGGTCGCTCTGCTTGGTAAATATTGTCAGTGTTATGTATATTGTTGGTGTGCTGTAGTTAACGTTAGCAACATTAGCAGCCTGTCTATGATCCGAGTGCCTTTGCTTATTTCGTTAACGAAATCTATAAAATAGTCTATTAAACAACTAGTTAATGATGCCTTTAAGATCATCCTGGTATGTAACGTTACTGATGTAGTGTGATTTGACGTTTAAGACTTTAACAAGCGATCTAGCAGGACGTTCTGCAATCTAGTGTAGTTCGCATACTATCCGTACTCAGAGGATAAGTGCGGCCCAAACCTGAGAAATAGTATGTATGAGATACCCGGATGGCCTACTCTATTCTGTTTTAGGAAAATAGAAAGTCAGCAAGGACAAAGGTTTTAATTTTAAAATATGGTTTAAATGTTACACATGCAGGGCCCTATGTGTGGAATTTGGGATGAGGCACCGGGCCCTGTGACAAATGGGCCACAAACCATCTTTTTTGCTACAAAGTGACATGCTATGAAGAGGTGAAAGGTAATTGATGCATCGTTTTACAGTGTGAATATATTTGAAGTGTGAAGGGTCCCACGCTTAAAACTTTTTGGCTCTTTGAATTGTTATTAAAGGGGTCATATGATGCGATTTCAAGTTTTC
>NW_015524644.1:0-1115 GCF_001515645.1 Sinocyclocheilus grahami
AGCATTGTGAGTTTTATTCTAATTAAGTGTTTTGGAATCACAAATGCCTGCTAATGAACTGTAATTTCACTTCCAGCAAGTACTCGACATCTTTGCTAAGTTCACTTGTGGTGATACACACATTCTTGCGGTTTGGAGCTTTAGTTGTGGTAGAATTTGTTAATTTGTGAGCAAGCGAGCAGTTGAAGGATGCAGTATATACGCAGCCTCTGTGTTATGGGTTACAATTTCTGCATTCTGCCGCTTATGTCATGTGTTTGGCCACCACTTGACTCATCAACTCCATCATTAATATTTATTACGGAACTCTCAGTTATTCAAATATTCAGTCTCCTTTTTAAAAATATAGGTAGACTTTGCATTTGAGTCTGAAGGAGACCTGGAAAACGAATATTCTTAACCATCCTCCTTGAAACGTGATATCGTATGATTATTATACACCGACTCTGCTTTAACAATCTGCTTCAAGACCTTGAAGACATTTGCCCTCTCCAGATTATACTGCTTGATTATAAAACTCTGAACCGTGTGTAAAAGTCAAAATCAGTACGAGTGGAACTCGAGGAACAGTAATTCCACTCCTGCAAAGTGCAAGGAACCACTCTGCGTCCGTTTTGGAAAAACCGATCAAAAACGCGACGGCAGGCTGTTGGAGGGGCGAGGGTTAAATGTTGAAGTCTCGAATCATGAGAAAGATTGGTCGATGGCCAGTCACTTTGTGTGCTTTCTTTATAAAAAGTAAATCATCCAGAGCTCCCCGGGTTTCGCTTATTTGAATTGTCTGAATGAGCGACAATTGCTGGCTGGTCTGGAGAGCCGTGAGTGACGACAAAGTCTTTCCTCCACTCCTCAGACTTTAAATGTGTGCGTCAGGTCTCGTCCAGCACTTCATCACCAAACCCTCGCTCCCGTCTGATTTGTGAGATGACGGTCTCTTCCCCGCTGGCGGCCCGAGAGGGTTTGGTGAATGGCTGTCATTGTGTTGGCTGAGGGGGGATGTCTGTGCCCCCTTGCTGATGAGGCCGTAAGACAGTGGGCACACTTTGGCTCCTCTTCAAAGCGCTCACTCATTAATAAACTCTCATCCCCTCCTCCTTTTATCACAAGGACACTTT
>NW_015524645.1:0-1114 GCF_001515645.1 Sinocyclocheilus grahami
AGCTTTCATGAGTGCGGTTGCCAGATATCAAGAGTTCTAATCCCCTAATCAGAGCTTAAATTCATACATTTTCTGCCCCGTGTGTTTTGCTTATTTTAAGTAATCTGGCAACCATGCGCATGCACGAAAAATTTAATATAACTGCATGCCTATTCTGTTGAAATTGTCTAGAAATATTAAATTACATTTATAATATTCAGATATATTCTTTGCATTTAGAGTCCCAAGGGCTCCAGAGTTGTACAGTATTTGTAAAAATAACAATTAAGAGAAGTGCTACATTTCTACATTGTGGTAAAATAGATAAAAAAGCTTTAATAATACATGTCTTTTGAATATATCAGAGGAACAAGCAAAATATAAAGGATTTTATGGTAATTGTCTGAAAGTTCCTTTGAAACCTTCTGAGAACTCTATTTGAAGGCCAACAGGATTCAGGAAGAAGAGCGACTTTCCATTTCTGGGAATACCTGGCAACCTTTTTTTCTGCATGCAATAATTTCCTCTGTGTTCTCATCTTCTTAGAAGCTTGATCGTCTCTCAAAGTACTTTTGTGGGAAAGGTATACACTTTCATCAAATGGGTGACGAACATGAGATGTAAATCATGAAGTCTCTAATGGGCTTTCCATTAGATTAGTGCTGCTTATGTGATTGGATAATGATGTGATTGGAGGACAAATGGTGTGTGGGAAGACCAGGTGGCCTTAATGCCTGTGGAAAGGCAAAGACTGGAGGGAGGATATAGAGGTGGATTCCACTGGATGTGACTCACCCCGTGATACAGCAGATCTGTTTCTGCCCTTTAACAGCAGAGAGATGGAGAGGCTGACATATCCGAGGGTTTTTAGTGAGGAGTCTGGCATTTCCACAAAAGTGCTGTGTCATTTGCGCCTGGAAATCCTGCCACTTCAGTTTATGACCTGTAATGATGGGTATCAATACAGATTTTCAGTTTAAATTTGAATCTGATTAAGATCTCAGATCTTATGAAATTCAGATGATTTCATTTGATTGATGCATTGTCATTCATTTACTGTATGCACTGTATATTTTGGTTATTTTTGAAATATTCCAGAGCAGAGCCAGAGCAGCATCCACACACTTCGTGAAAG
>NW_015524646.1:0-1114 GCF_001515645.1 Sinocyclocheilus grahami
AAATTGCCTGTAACATACGTAATGCTAATAAAGTAACGGAGGAGGAAAAAGTTGTGGAGAACAAAAAAGCAAGATTAATTAAAAACAATACAAACCTGATCTATAACATAGTGTAAACTATCATATACACTCTGTTTGGTATAGACAGCAATACTGTAGTCATCCTCATCCACACCACTGTAGCCCTTCAGAAACAAACTCTTAAAGGCCATGAGGTTCTCCTCCTTGTAGGACACCACAAGCTGATTATTCAGCCCAAACAGTATGAGCTTTGGAAAAAAACAACAACAACAACATGTTTTCAGTCTGGCTGGTGGAACATTACGGCTTTATGTGTACTGTAGCTTTAAGAAGATTAAATTATGATCACATAATGACAAATCTTTCAAGAATTCAGAAAAGGTTTACATATAAAGCCGAATTGTGTAATTTCTGCCCCACTAGTCACCAAATAAAACGTCAATAATAGTAACTGTGTTCAAACAGGTTTCCTGGCCACACCCCCAGCCTTCCATTGGTCAAACAAACCCCCGAAAAATTGAGTGGCTGAGGCACTGTTGCTGTGCTAAGCTTGTTGGGATTCTCAAACAAACAGAAAAATGTTTTGATAACACCACAGAGACACTTTTTTTAGCAGGAAATCACACTTACTTGTAGAAGTCTTTGCATATTAAGCTGGGCTACAAAAGTATTTAAAAAAAAACACACAGTTGCATACTGAAACTTTAAGCAAACAGATAACCCAATAAATACCTGAAGTGTAATCATGAATATTTTCAAAATTTGCACTGCTAATTTCCATGGTAACTGTCGCCGGGTTCTGTACTTCTCACAAGGGCTCATGAAGTAAAACCTCAAGTCATCTCTCAGTATTTCCTCTGCCATGGGATCAGTGGCCATGGATGTGGAGACACTGTATCAAAATATACAATACATGATTCGGATTGAATTTTAAATTCTTTAGAAATTCATTTTAAAAATATGAAATAAATGGTTAGTAGGTTAAGGAAAAAGCAATCAACATGTGCCCACTGCCCAGCATTGATGTTTTATTTCATACTTTTAATTACTTCAATAATATTCTAAAATGTGAAAAAAATGAGAAAAATAAAAA
>NW_015524647.1:0-1114 GCF_001515645.1 Sinocyclocheilus grahami
TATTATTAGGCATTGCATTAATTCTCCTTCAAATTTTAAAAGTGTATTTTATATGTAGAAATTAACAATGATGTATTAAATGCTGTAAAAGTACTGTACACTTTATTATTGTTGCATAATATTTTTGCATTACATGTACAATAGAACACAATAAATACAATGTCACAATAATATAATATCTAGATATGGATTTTATTTTATAAAAATCCATTAGTGTGTGTATTAGTATTACAATATTTAGATTAATGTCCTATTTGTTTACAAACACTGGGTTTCCTTCTCTTATTTTCCAGATAATTTAACCCAAGATATTGCACAAATCATACACTAACACCATCCTTTTGTTGCCCATCATCAAGTGCTGGTTATTCAGGAAATGCAAATCTAGTTCAAAATAACCTTGTGAGAAAATTAGACTGGGGCTGTAAGAAATCCAATTAGCCCTCGTCCCCTATGGAGATCAAATCTAGACTAATGACTTAAGTCTTACAAAGCATATTTTAAACATATAATACCTTCAATGTAAATACATACGATCATTAATTATATTTCGTAAAAAATATGTATAGATTTATCACAAGTATTAGCTAATCTGTCAAACATAACCTGCTACCTGGCTAACGTTATATACATCAGATAAAGTATGAGAAACAAACTACCTAAATGAAATGAAAAATCAATACTGTTCACTTACAGGGCGTCTGATTTACCCATTAATAATCCGTATAAAACTAAATTATATGAGATTCCCGATGAGTGTTTGCTAGAATGCTGTTAACATGCTAATATGTTAGCTAGTCGGTTAACGCACCAGAACACGACACTACTAATAAAATAGGGCATATATATTATAAACAAGATGTGTTTTATGAATATTAAAACATTTATAATCTGATAACCGGACTGAATTTTACCAATATATGTCTCCTTTATCGCAGTTAATCGCTGAAACATCCACTTCAGATTCTACACTGGCTCTACAGCGCAAGCACACGCACTGACCAATCACAGTGCTGAAGAGATGATTGACATGTGTATGCGCCAATAAGAGTTTGAAGCGACTGACAGAAGGCGTTTCAAATCTGTTTTGGTGCCTGAAGGAGTTTTTTTTTTT
>NW_015524648.1:0-1114 GCF_001515645.1 Sinocyclocheilus grahami
CCAGAGGATTTTAAAGGAGCCAGACACAATATTAATAGCGCAGCACTCACAGGAAGCTAATCAGTTCTGTGTCGTCTGAGACGTGATGCATTAAGTAAGCATTAAACACATGTTTCAATATACCGGTATGAGAAAAGGTCACTGAGATTACAAAGAACTGCTGTGGATGTGTTGATCTCTGAAACCCATTATTTATAAATTAATTGCATGCGTTAAACCATTTTAAAATTTCATTTGTAGATTTTATTTATTTTAACTAGGGTGGATTTATTTGAAAAATAGCCACTTTTCAATTATCAGTGCTATATTACTCTTTAATACTACTTAATAATCCATTATGCAAAGAAAAAAAAGAGATAGTAAAGACAAAATTCTAGTTTTCATTATCATATATTTTGCTTTCATCAGAATGCGTTAATCTGCTAATATGAGGACAGTCTGGAAACACAGGGTGGAAAAGGGCCTAAAAACCATCTTCATGATGAAAGAAAATGATAAAAACAACACACAAAATGTTAGAAGACGCAAATGGCACCTGCTTTGTCTATATTAGCCATTCATATACAATCCACATTACATGCTCAGTACCTGACGTCAGTTAATATGTTTTTATCTTTGCAAGCATTATCATATCTGTTTGTCAGGTGTTCTGTGGCGACTGCGGCAGAGATTGAGTGGATGTGGCTCCAATGTAGATCTGTCTCGGTTTCTCTGCTGCTCTCAACTCCTGAGGTCACCTCGACTGAGAGAGGAGGAGAGGAGAGCACTCGAGGGACGCAATCTGACATCAAACATCCTCCCACAGACAGATCTGAGATGTGTGCACTCCATTTTGTTCAGAAGATTGCAATACACGTTCAGCATTAAAAATGTGTGTTGGAATAATGCCTCTGGCTCAAGGTGATATTTTAGGCATGTAAAAGTGATCCATTAATAATCAGGAAGAATCAATGTACTTGTGTGAGTTCAGAATTCATCAGTCTGTCATCATTTACTCCAAACTCATTCAAAATATCATAATTTGTGTGACACAGAGAAAAGAAGGTTTGGAACGACACGAGAGAGGGAGTAAAGAGCATCTACAGTTTTAAATGCATTATTATAAAACTCACCG